>NC_034015.1:5564468-5811147 GCF_000346465.2 Prunus persica
CTTTGCTCAACCAACATTGTAAAACTTATCAATTCAGGCGTGGTTGGATGGACGTTGTGCGTGACAATCATTTGGAAGTTGGTGATCTGTGTCTTTTTGTGTTGATTTCCAGCAAAAGTACACCTTTATTTGATCTTGTCATTTTCCGCTCTGGAGAAGGTGCAAAGTGCACCAATGATGGGGAGCAAATAGTACCTACGAAGGAAGAAACTGATAATGAAGATGGAGATTCGAGTGATGATTCTAGTAACGATTCGAGTTATATTAGGTTGTTTTGTTAAAGGGTTTTATGTGTATGCTTTGCGATCTGTTAATAATGTGCTTATAGGTATGGGTTCATGGATTTTCTGTTTAATGGGTTCATGGATTACATTATCTGTTATGTTGAATTGGGAATGGATTTAATTTTGTCGTATCTTTTAATCACCCTATGTTATGTTGAATTGGGAATGGATTTATTGTTTTCATGCTTGGTTTCATGTATATGTTGGTTTCTTGCTTGGTTTCATATATATGTTGTGTTCTTAATGGGTTTTGTGTTCTTGAAAATAAACTGAGACACGACGAATTTTAAGGCTTACGACGACGATTACACGACGGTTTTTTTAAACTACCGTCGTTGTATTACTTATACACGACGGTTTTTTCATAAACCGTCGTTTGTATTACTTATAATAGACGACGTCTGTTGAAAATCCGTCGTCTATATATGCCAAATACGTCTGTTTTTGTTTAAAACCCGTCGTCTCTGTTGTGTATTACTTGCGATTAGATCATTGTATAATCTGCTATAGTGATGGTCATTGCCTGTATTTTCACTTTATTATAGATAATAGGTTATAGTGTCGGAGATGGATAAGTCATGGATGCACTCGGATAGAAGATCGAAGGCATATGAATTTGGGGTGGAAGCATTTTTGAACTTTGCTGTAGAAAATCTTCTAACTACAACACATATCCGTTGTCCATGTGTTAAATGTGTTAATTTGAAGTTGTTTGGGGTTGGAATTATAAGGGATCACTTATACTTTAATGGAATTGACCAAAGCTATAAGAATTGGACATTTCACGGAGAACCTTGGGAAGCAACTACTAATGCTAGTAGAAATGTTGAAGAAGATGATGGCCATAGTAGGTACAGTTTTGTGTCTGAAGAAATTGATATGGATGATAATGATTTTGGTGATTTTGGTTCGGATCCGTATGAGTTTGCCAATGTGATTGGGGATGGAGATCAACCAGTGTACCCTGGTTGTAGAAAGTACACGAAGTTATCGGCATTAGTGAAGTTGTATAATTTGAAGGCAAAACATGGGATGAGTGATGTCTGTTTTACAGAATTATTGATACTTCAAGGCGATTTGCTTCCAGAAGGAAATACAATACCAACCTCCATGTATGAGGCTAAAAAGACTTTGTGTGCATTGGGGCTGAGTTATGAGAAAATGCACGCATGCCCCAATGATTGCATCTTGTATAGGAAGGAGTATGAGGATTCAACTAATTGTCCTACTTGTGGTATCTCAAGGTGGAAGGAAGGCAAAGATTCAATCTTGAAAGAGGGTGTGCCAGCGAAGGTGGTGTGGTATTTTCCCCCAATTCCAAGGTTTAAAAGGATGTTTCAATCACATGAGACAGCTAAGAGTTTGACTTGGTGGCATGCTGCTAGAAAATCAATTGACGGTCAGATGTCTCATCCGGCGGATTCCCCGTCTTGGAAACTTCTTGATGATAAATGGCCTGAGTTTGGTAATGAGCCGAGAAACTTGAGATTGGCTCTTTCATCTGATGGATTCAATCCCCACAGTTCTCTAAGTAGCAGATATAGTTGTTGGCCGGTTATCTTAGTTACATATAATCTCCCTCCATGGCTGTGCATGAAACGAAAGTTCATGATGTTAACCTTATTGATTTCTGGTCCTAAACAACCCGGAAATGATATAGACGTCTACTTGGAGCCTTTGATTGATGATTTAAAATCCTTGTGGGTTGGGATTAGAGGAGTGTATGATGCACATAATGGAGAATACTTTACACTCAGAGCTGCATTAATGTGGACAATTAATGATTTCCCCGCCTATGGAAACTTATCTGGTTGTGTTGTTAAAGGATATAAAGCTTGTCCAATATGCGGCGATGATACACCTAGTCACAGGTTGAAAAATGGCCACAAAATTTGTTACATTGGGCATAGAAAATGGTTACCAATCAATCATCCATATAGGAGGCAACGTGCAGCTTTTAATGGGAAACCTGAATATGGCATACCTCCCGAGCCATTAACCGGAGAAGAAGTGCTGCATATGGTTGAAAATGGTGACAGAGTTTGTTGGAAGAAGAAATCAATATTCTTTGATCTCGAGTATTGGAAATACCTTCCTGTGAGGCATGCCCTAGATGTTATGCACATTGAGAAGAATGTTTGCGATAGTATTATTGGTACATTGCTGGAGATCCCTGGAAAAAATAAAGATGGGATTGCTGCTCGATTAGATTTATTGAACATGGGGGTCAAAACTGATTTGCAACCCGAGTATGGAGAAAGACGTACTCGTTTGCCTCCTGGGCCTTGGAATTTGTCAAGAGCAGAGAAGAGAGAGGTTTGCAATTCTTTCTATGGTATGAAGGTCCCTGAAGGTTATTCTTCAAATATTAAAAATCTTGTATCTTTACAAGATTCAAGACTTCTTGGCCTTAAATCACATGATTGTCATACCTTAATGCAACAATTGCTCCCTGTGGCAATTCGTTCTGTTTTGGAGAAGCCTGCAAGGTATGCAATAACTCGTTTGTGCTTCTTCTTCAATGCTATATGTGCAAAGACTGTTGATGTTTCCAAGCTAGATAAGTTGGAAGAAGATGTAGTAGTTACTCTGTGTTTGCTTGAGAAGTACTTTCCCCCTTCATTCTTTGATATCATGGTTCATCTAGTAGTACATCTTGTCAGAGAAGTTCGTCTATGTGGGCCAGTATATTTTAGGTGGATGTATCCGTTTGAAAGATATATGAAAGTGCTGAAGGGGTATGTTCAGAATCGTACTCGTCCCAAAGGTTGCATTGCTGAGCGGTATATAGCTGAAGAAGCGGTAGAGTTTTGTACTCAGCATTTATCTGATGTTAGTACAGTTGGAGTGCCTTCAAGCCAAAAGATGGGACTTTCAAAGCCATTATCAGGTTGCACAGTGAGCGTAGTTGATCAGGACCTGTTGAATCAAGCACATCTATATGTCTTGGAGAATACGGAGGAAGTCCTACCTTATATCGAGTACGTATGAGTTTTATTCTTTAACTTATTGATTTTAAATTATTTCTTATGTTTATCTTCTATATTTGGGACCGTAATGCTTGAATTTTTCGTGTCATGTAGGCAACATATGATCCACATCAAGACTGCTTATCCAAAATTTAGAAAGAGAACAAAGTGGCTGTAGGATAAGCACAATAGCACTTTCATTCAATGGCTACGCTTCAAGGTATATGTTGTTGAATAACATATTTCTCTTTTAATTTTCTTCTTATTTCTATGTTAGATTGAATTAAGATATATGATTAATTTGCAGGTTCAAAGTGAACTTGAGGAAGACAATCATGGCGTATCAGAAAATTTAAGGTGGCTAGCAGCTGGTCCAAACATGGCAGTGCCATTATATAGGAGCTATCTTATTAAAGGTATTAAATTCAATATCAAGGCACAAGATGATGTGCGGACAACTCAAAATAGTGGAGTTTATTTACTTGCACATACCATGCAAGTTGCTAGTGCCAAGGATAAAAACCCAATTCTCTCAAATATGGGTTTCTATGGTGTCATTCAAGAAATTTGGGACCTTGACTACCAAAAGTTTACAATCCCAGTCTTTAGGTGTGATTGGATAGATAGTTCTGGTCTTGTAGTCGACGAACTTGGATTTACCCTTGTAGATTTGAGTAAAATTGGACATAGGAATGACCAATTTGTTTTGGCTTCTCAAGTCAAACAAATATTTTTTGTTGACGACCCGATGGATCGTGGTTGGTCGGTAGTGTTATCAATGTCTAATAGAGAATATAATGATGTTATTGGTGATGAAGTCTTAGGTGATGTGATAATTGAGTGTGAGCCATTTACTAGAGGGATGCCAAATGTTGACACATTTGATGAACTGGTGGGTGAGTTAGGCGGTCAAAATATTCGAGATGGGTGTGAAGATATATGGATTGAATGATGCTTATGTAATTGGCAGTGTATGACATTAATTTTGTAATATATTGTAATGTGATTTCTTCACTTTCTACGTTCAAATAAAACACGACGTTATTGTGAACCAGTTATTCAGCATATTTACCGACGTCTTAAAGCAACGTAACAATGAAGAACCACGACGCTATTGTGAAGCAATTATTCAAGATATCACGTCGGGGAAGGATTAAGAACCGCCATGTAATTCAAAATAACACGACTCCAATCCCATAATACCGACGTCTAAAAAACGAGATATATAATCTGAACGTTAAAAAATACGACGTCATCATACATTTTCCACGTCGCAAGTTCTTTTATAAACGAAGAGGAACGAAATGAATTCCGACGGAAATTCATTATAACCGCCGTCTAATAACAATTAAACGACGTTATTTGTAATACGGCTCTCATCATAATCAACGCCGTCTATATGTTCTGTAATACGGCTCTCATTTATTTGGAACCGACGTTGTTTAGAAGTTCAACGTCGTCTATATTATTAAGTGCGTCGTGAGTAATGATGATAGATATAAATACAACGTCGACTATATAAATGCCACCGACGTTGTTTCGCATTTCAACGTCAACTGTATAAATACATACGTCTTAAATAATGACACTGACAACTATTTCCACGTCATCTTTTTTAGAAAAATCGAAGTGGAAAATTTATTTCACGACGGTTGTTTGTAAATAAGAGACGTAGTATATTTCAATAACGTCGTCTTCTCATGTATTTAAAGACGTCATATTTTTTCTTGTCGTGTAAATTATATTTAACGGCGTAGTATTTTAGTTTTCGTCGTTGTATGTATATCTTGCGGCCTTGTTCTTTTAACATGTGTCATATTTTTCCTTTTTAACGACGGTGATTTGTTTGAGTTGGTCGTCTATTCTCATCCTCGACTATTTTCTAGAACTTTAGCAGACTAAACACGTCTGTTTTTATTGTTTTCCGACGTTGTTTTATTTAACAACGTCTAATATTTATCGTCGTTGTTTGTTTCTGAAAATATGACGTATAAATTTTGTAATACGACTCTCATATATTTGTAACCGACGTTGTTTCGTTTTTCAACGTCTACTCAATAAATACATACGTCGTAAATAATGACACTGACAACTATTTTCACGTCATCTTTTATCGAAAAATCGAAGTGGAAAATTAATTTTACGACGGCTCTTTTTATATATGCAACGTAGTAGGTATCAATAACGTCGTCTTCTAATGTATTTAAAGACGTCAAATTTTTTATTGTCGTGAAAATGATATTTAACGGCGTCGTATTTTTATTTTCGTCGTTGTATGTCTATCTTGCGGCCTTGTTCTCTTAATATGTGTCATATTTTTCCTTTTTAACGACGGTTTTTTTAGAGAGTTGGTCGTCTATTCTCATCCTCGACTGCTTTTTTAGATCTTTTTGCAGTACAAAGACGTCGTTTTGTATTTGTTGATGACGTTGTATATTTTAACAACGACGGTGATTTAGCGTCGTGGTTTATGAGGGAAAAGATGACGGTGGATTCCACGACCATTGAAAAACCGAATACACGACGGTGATTTACCGTCGTCTTTTTGTTTTTTTGTAGTAGTGAGAATAAATCACAAAATACTGACTTGGATAGATGATAGAATCTTGCAGAGTTGTACTGCTCTTTAGATAGTATTTCTCCTCTACCCTTGTGCTTGTAGTTCGATAGGAGTCTGTCCAACTATCACAAATCAAAGCTTAAGTACTGTTGCTTAGATTTCTGGCGAACAGTGATATGATTGCTCTCAGGAAGTGCTTATGTGTGAGAATTTTCTCTCAAGAAGTGCTTATGTGTGAGAATGATAAAGATTTTACATCCCACAGTTACATTAACTGTTTAACATATTTGAATTTCAGATAATGATTTTATCTAAAAAAATGAATTTCTAATTACTAAAAAGGAAATTATTGATTAAATCAACAGAGCCCCAAGGCCCATCTTTTGACAATTAAATATATATATTTATTACCCAAAAATATATATATTCCAAGTCCAAACCATGATAAGGCCCAACTTTGCCTCTAATAGGTCCATACCCGATTTAGTTTTTTTGAAGTATTGGATCTTATAAATCATGGAAGAAAACAACTCCCTTCCAATATGGGACTAAATGCAAGTGTATTTTTCCTATACAAACTCTAACAAATATGTCGTTCTGCAAAGTAGGAAGGAGAAAACACATAAAGAACTTACTTAAGATGAGGGCTTTAAAAGATGAGACATTCGCTACAATCACTTATCTGAAGTCCTAACAGGGAAATTTGAGAGCCCACGGAGAAAAATTGCTCAAGATTTACAATGGACAAGCTGCGGTTTCAGATATGACCATTCATCTGTAAGATCCCACATCAAACCAACGGAGAGGGGGGTGATGTGCCTTATATGGCACACCCGCATCCATCTAGCACGAGGCCTTTTGGGAGCTCACTGGCTTCGGAGTTGTAAGAACTCCGAAGTTAAGCGAGTGGGAGGCGGGAGCAATCCCAGGATGGGTGACCACCCTGGGAAGTTGCTTCGTGAGCTCCCAGAAACAAAACCGTGCGGGCAGTGAGAGGAGGGCCCAAAGCGGACAATATCGTGCTACGGCGGAGCCGGTACGGGGTGTGACAATTTGGTATCAGAGCCACTCTGCCGTGTGGTGCGAGTGTGCCGACGAGGACGTCGGACCCTTAAGGGGGGTGGATTGTAAGATCCCACATCAAACCAACGGAGAGGGGGGTGATGTGCCTTATATGGCACACCCGCATCCATCTAGCACGAGGCCTTTTGGGAGCTCACTGGCTTCGGAGTTGTAAGAACTCCGAAGTTAAGCGAGTGGGAGGCTGGAGCAATCCCAGGATGGGTGACCACCCTGGGAAGTTGCTTCGTGAGCTCCCAGAAACAAAACCGTGCGGGCAGTGAGAGGAGGGCCCAAAGCGGACAATATCGTGCTACGGCGGAGCCGGTCCGGGGTGTGACATCATCCCGTACTTTAGTAATAATCAAAGGAAAGTTGAAGATTATTGGTAAGTGAAATAGTTGAAATTCACTACATACAACCAATTAGGTGAGCCAATGCTCATTAATACCTTCCTATCAATGAATTTTTCATACAATAATTATAGGGGCACAAACTCATATACAAACTGATGTTGTAGTGTTCCATTTGTTTAAATTTGAGCCTTATTTATTTACAAACAGTAAGAAACTACCATATTATGTGTCTCATTAGTTGGCATTAAGAAGCTGGGATAAGAGTTGGTGCCTCTAGTATTATGAGACTCAAGAAAAGCCTACGTACACCACACTAGTAAAAAAAACCACTTGCGCGACGAAAAACTATTCGTCGCTCAAAGTCACTTTGCGCGACGAAACTCAAAACTTCGTCGCTCAAAGTCTTGGCGACCAAATTTTGCGCGACGAAAAACAATTCGTCGCGCAAAGTCACTTCGCGCGACAAACTTTTGCGCGACGACAATACATCGTCGCTCAAAGTATTGCGCGAACAAATTTTGCGCGACAAAAAAAAATTCGTCGCGCAAAGTAACTTTGCGTGACAAACTTTTGCGCGACAACAATACATCGCCGCTCAAAGTGACTTTGCGCGACGAAACAATAAACTTCGTCGCGCAAAGTCCTTATAAAAATAAAAAATATATTTTTTTAAATCTTTGCATGACGTAATCCAAACATTTCGTAGCCTAAACCAATTTATTTTTGTTTTTTATTTTGTATGCATAACACTTAAGAAATTAAACAGTATATATATTTATTAAGTAGCTTTAAATTTATTATTTTAGATCGGATCGGATTTTTGTTAGAAAAATATATTATTGTTGTTCAGATTGGGTTTTTGTTAGAAAATATATATTTTAAATTGACAATCGAATTAGTTCATTGTATTCATATAGGGTCAAGGAGTGTAACTGTAAAAAATCATCAAAATCGGAGTTAAAATAACCGTTAAATCATGATTTTTCATTATAACCGTCGAAAAGTTTTGTCCCATTACTTGATCTCTGAATGTTTATTTTTTTCGCTTTTTGGCGTATATGATCTCGAAGTATAAACAAACAAGTTTGACGGTTGGATCGTTGAAACTAGTTTTGGTGAATGCATATGCCATCAAAATAATATATTCACTAACAATTAAGAGTTTATTTATATGTTCGTTAAATATAACATAAGATTTTGTGGTATCCACTAGTGTAAATATTTTATATTGAAGATCAAATTCAGTCATTGTATTCATATAGGGTCAAGGAGTGTAGCTGTAAAAAATTATCAAAATCGGAGTTAAAATAACCATTAAATCATGATTTTTCATTTATAACCGTAAAAAAATTTTGTCCCGTTACTTGATCTCTGAATGTTTATTTTTTCCGATTTTTTGCGTATATGATCTCGAAGTATAAACAAACAAATTTGACGGTTGGATCATTGAAACTAGTTTCGCAGAATGTGTATGCCATCAAAATAATATATTCACTAACAATTAAGAGTTTTTTTTATACTTTCGTTAAATATAACATAAGATTTTGTGGTATCCACTAGTGTAAATATTTTAAATTGAAGATCAAATTCAGTCATTGTATTCATATATGGTCAAGGAATGTAGCTGTAAAAAAAATCATCAAAATCGGAGTTAAAATAACCGTTAAATCGTAATTTTTCATTTATAACCATCGAAAAGTTTTGTCCCGTTATTAGATCTCTGAATGTTTGTTTTTTGCGATTTTTGGGGTATACGATCTTGAAGTATATACAAACAAGTCTGATGGTTGGATTGTTGAATGGTGTGTGTATATATATTTATTTATTAAGTAGCTTTAAATTTATTTATTTTGTACGTATAACACTTAAGAAATTGAATAGTATATATATTTATTAAGCAGCTTTAACCTTACTTATATTTTAAATTGTAAAATAAAATAATTTTATTTTTATTATTCATAACAATTATTTTTATAAATATTGTGCTACGAACCAATTTTTCGTCTCTCAAAAGTTTGCGCGACCAACAGTTTGTTGAGCAAAACTCTAAAAATTTGGACGGGTACCAAAAATGGGACACGGGATTTTTTTTTTAAAAAAAAAAATTTAGACTTTGCGCGACCAATATTTTTTGTCGCTCTAAACTTTGCGCGACCAAAAATCGGACGCGGGAATTTTTTTAGACTTTGCGCGACCAATATGTATTTTTCGTCGCGCAAAAATTTAAAAATTTTGGTGGGTACCAAAAATGGGACGCGGGGATTTTTATTTTTTTAAAATAATTTTTTTAGACTTTGCGCGACCAATACTCCTATATTCGTCGCGCAAAAGTTTGCACGACCAATATTCCAATATTTTTCGTCGCGCAAAGTGAAACGGTTTTTAAAATTGAAATAACTCCTCCACCATTTTCTCAATCTCTTTCTCTACTCTTACCTCTGCTTTCTCTTTCCCTCTCCCCAAATCCCACCATTTCTCTCACTCACTCCTCTCACTTAATCTCTCATCTCTCTCTTCACTATCTCTCACTCTCTCTCACTCACTCTCTCATCTCTGTATCACTATCTTCTCTAATTCTCTCACACTCACTTCTCCCTCTCATTCTCACTCACTCTCAATCTTGCCAAAAGGTATATTCTCTCCAAATTTTAAATTTTTTTCATTAATATGTGTTTTTGGAGTTAATTTTGAGTTTGTGTGGGTTTTGGGGTTGAGTAAAGGGGAGGGATTGGAGTTTGGGTTGGATTTGTGGTATAACAATTTTAGGGGAGATTATGCCTTCTTTTTTTTTTTTTTGGTTATTTGACCATATTTGTTTTTTTGTAGGGAATCATCGAGACTTTGACGGCTAAAGTTGAGGATTAGGAAGCTATCAAAACATATCCTCCGCCACTACCACCACAATACGCTTGTATTAGGATTTTATTATTGTACTTTGTTAATTTATGTGTACATTTTGAATATTATATATATATTTATTGGATAATTTGATCACTATTTTTCATATGTAATTTTATTTTGAATATGTCAATTTAAATTAAAGTAATTAAAAAAATCATACAATTAAATTAAATTTAAAAAGTAAAAACTTGAAAAAATTAATATCAATTTAAATTAAAGTAATTTTAAAAAGAAATCTTACAATTAAATTAAATTTAAAAAGTAAAAATTTGAATAAATTAATATAAATTAATTAATATTAAAGAAATAATAAAACAAAAAGTCAAAAACTTTGCACGACAAAATATTTCGTAGCGTAAACTATTAAATTAGTTTATTTTAAATTTAAAAAATTTAAAACAAAAAATATTTCGTCGCGCAAAACTCAAAAAATTTGGGCGGGTACCAAAAATTGTACGCGGGAATTTGTTATTTTTTTTAAAATTTTTTTAAGACTTTGCGCGACCAATGTTTTTCGTCGCGCAAAACTTTACGCGACCAATGTATTTCGTCGCGCAAACCTTTGCGCAACCAATGTATTTCGTCGAGCACAACTTTGCGCTACCAATATTTTTCGTCACGCAAAGTCACTTTGCGCGACGAATATTTTTTCGTCGCGCAAAGTCGCTTTGCGCGACCAATATTTTTTCGTCGCGCAAAGTCGCTTTGCGTGACCAATGAAAAAACTTCGTCGCGCAAAGTCTTTCTTCACGATCTTTGCGCAACGGATTCTGTGCGACGAAATTTCTGTCGCGCTGAAATTTGTGCGACTACAATGTATTTTGCGCGACGAAATTCTCTTCGTCGCGCAAAGTGTAAAATGTAGTAGTGCCAACTGCTAGTCAGTCAACGGCACAAGAATTATAGCCTAGTCTTGTTGGAATTTAGAAGGTGTGATGCGTGTTTGTGACGCTCTGATACCATTCAAGTTTCGGGTTACCATAAAAACCCGTAAAACGAAAACAAGTTTGTGTCACACCCTCAATCATGGCATCAACATGCCCTGACGAAAAAGATCGAATAGAAACCTTCACCCCGTGCTGCCACAATAACGCCAAACCACCAGCTCGACTATTTCAACTCACACTAAAATGACCCATTGGGCCTAGCTATGCTCTAACCCTTGCCATTTGTTGTATCGTCTTCTTGGTTTCAGATAAGAGGATGACACTGGGATTTTTGTCTCTGAGTAGGTACCTCAGAGCACAGAATGTTCATGGATGACCCAGACCACGAACATTTTAGCATAATATTGTTATTTCTCATGATGGGCCCATTCACCGGAGCCCATCAAGGATTTGCCAGTAGGACCAGCAGTATTTCGCAAACTCGAATCCCCACACTTTCCACTGCACAAGATTTTGGAAGACTGCCCCGAACACGCTGATCCCCAACCTTGACACCCTTTCTCTTTCCCACAGCAACCTGCCCGTCAGAACTAGACACCAAAGAGGATTTAGGACCAACCCCCTCATTCTCTAGAGCCACCAAAATCAAAACATGTCGTTACCGGAACTTCACAAAACTGTTGTTCTACCTCGGGCTTAGGTTTTGGTATATTCAGCTCATCAGCTTCCTTCCCCATAAATCTGCATTTCTTTGAAGCTCCAGCTGCCAACAGAAACATTGTCTCATGCTCCCCCTCCATTGGCGTCACCCCAACTTATGAGGTATTGAAAGCTTCCCCATACGACTGAACCACACCAGACATCGGAGCCCTTTGAGGTTTTGCTTGAGCTTGTAGTCGACTACAAGGTCCCAATCCAAATGCTTTACCCTTAAGGCCACTGACCACCCTGATACTAAAAACATCCTTTATCTGTGTTTTCCATCGTCCATTTTGCTCCGTAACAACATCACCTGACATTTTCAAAGCACAACCCGACCCAACATGATCAAGTCGGCCACAAAACAAACAAAAAAAGGGTAAGCGTTCATATTCGATGTCGTATTGCTTTGCCGGTTCATCCGGATTCAGCCGTAGCGTGATACATCGCGTTAACGGATCATTGATCTTTAAACCAACTCGCACACGTAGAAAACTCCCTAAACAATCCCCAATCATCCCTTTATCAACCGCCACGAATCTGCCAAGATGATTATACCAATGTTTTCACCCAAAGCCGAAGTTAAGAAAATCGGTGGGATAGGCCTGATTCTAACCCAGAAGTGTTGTATCTCCAACAGGACTGTCATGGGATCCACACTAACATCGGTGAATACCAAAATCAAAAGGGACCGGTCAAAAGTCCATGGAGCACCCCTCATTACTTTGCGTCGATTGAAATCATTCTGGAAAGAGAAGAGCATACACTGAGGGTCATCAAGAGGCACGACTGTAAACCCTTGACGTGTATGCCAAATCGACTTCATGGTCCTAATCAAGGAATCTTGATGAAAGACCTTTGGAATGAGAAAACGACCCACTAGCAAGAATCGCTCGGCTCGCAAACTGTCCAACTCTTCCAAACTCACAATCTCAATGGCCTTCTCTTCTGAAATCGCCAAACCACTAGAGATGCCTTACGCAATCTCATCTATAGAATCCATCGTTGCTATTAAGAAACTCTCACACACTGCAGAGAACTGATACCCCACTTCCCCAAGTACTTGCAGACCGTCGGACCAGTCCCACATAGACTAGGAGAGTAAGAAAGAGGCTTGCCGTAACGTGGAAGCAAAGGCGGCGCACAAAACCCTAATCTGTTTCACAAAACCCTAACCTAGAGTGGAAGGGACTTTTTTATGTTAAAATGAAGGACAATACTACTAATTTTTTATCTTTCCCCCTGGTTGATTGACCCCAATTTTCCCCTTTGCTGATTGATTGTTTTATCCATTTCTCACGAACTCAATATTTCACTGCATATCATATCCCAATGTAAATATGCAAAATTTGCAATGTTTATGTGAAAATGGCATTCGATTCTGCTTAGTTCAATATCAATATCAATTTCGAAGCTATTGTTATTGGTATAATGATAAGCCTATATTATATATATATACAGTCCCCTTCTATTGAGGGATCCCTCAAATAATTTTATTTGAGGGACGCCCTTTAGGGTACCTTACAATACTTTTCCCAATGATTCAAACATCTATTTTTTAGGTCTTCATTCATAGATCATCCTTACAAAAAATTAGACAAATCAGAAACCGTTTCAACATCCAATTGTGTCTTACAAAATCAATGAACACGGTGCTTCAAGAAAATACTAAAATTTCAATAACTCAATTGAGTGGTCAAATGATATCCGATTCAAGTAATTTTTTGTAGAGATGATCTTTGAATGAGTATCTACAAAATAGATGGTTTGGATTAGTGAAATACAATCCGGAGTGGGGCCTACAATGGGTATCCCTCAAATAAGTTTATTTAAGGGATCCCTCAATGGAAGTTCTCTGTATATATATATATTATGCCTCCTTTGCTTATTTATTTGTTAAATTCCTTAGATTAAATTGGTTGTTTTAATTGGTTTTGTGAGATTTGTGAAAGAATTGTGAAATATGAGAAACTGAGGTAAAAAGGGGCAAGAAGATGAAGATTGGAGATTAATTAAAAAGAAGCCAAGTCATTCCTTTTGTTGCAAGGAGTGTTATCAAATTTCCTAGTTCAAGATGATTCAAGTCAAACAAGGAGAAATAAAGAAGACCTTATATTAGAAGACATCCTATTTTTTGAACCAATTGTAATTATACCTTAGATATGTAGGATTTCTAGGAGTATTATAAATAGGGAGTTTCGGTCATTGATCAAAGGATCCTTGATCATCTACCATCAAATTTCTACATATTCATATTCATAGCCGAAACACCCAAAGGAGAATACGAAGAGCTTGCGCAACCTTGGCATTCCATTTGGAGAAATCGGTGCCCTAGTGCTTTATCATCTTTTTCATCTTTTACATTATTTACTTAATCTCAAATTATTTTACTTGCTTAATTAGATTTTAATAATCATAAATCTCTTATCATTTAATTCAAATATAATTAGAAATAAATGACTCTAGTATTTAATAGAATAACTTGATCCCTGTTGGAACAATACTCTATTTACTACTATACTAATTTGAGCAATATTGTCCACTTGCAGTTAAGCACATCACTTCACATTTTTCATGTATTGTTTTCCATTGTATTCCCACCTGCCCAATTCTACATTTTTACTTGGCTTTCTCCTACAAATTATCTTGCAATTTTGAATGGTTGTTTACTTTTTTTTTTTTTAAGAGAAAATGGTTGTGGTTTTGTAAGTTATGCGTTGGTTGTTAGAGTCATGAAGGAAGGATTAGAGTCATGAAGGATAAAGGAGATGAAAGTGCAGACACACATGTCAGGACAGAAATCTGGGCAGGTGCCCAATCAGGCAGGCACTCAGATGCCTGTGCTGCCCCAACATAATGGAAATTTCCTTCCCACATTACGTTCAATTATGCAAGAAAAGATGTAAGATGCATTTCCTTTGGTGTCATATCCTTATTTATAAGGATATTGAATTGCTTGTTATCATGTCGACTTCTTTATTCTTTGCTCATTTTCTTTCAAGTGTGCTATTCTTTGCTTTATGTGAAACAAGATTTGTGTCTTGCAAACCACAGATGAATTCTATGGGTGCAACAATATCTAGTATTTGAAGCCTTGTTCTCTCTCTCTCTCTCTCTCTCTCTCTCTCTCTCTCTCTCTTCTTCCGTATTTATGAAAATATTCCTGATTTCTTAACAATAAAAATTACATTTTTGTTTCTGTTGCTTCAGATCCAATAATGCATGATTAATTAGTTCTTTTATTTATTTGAAAGGAAAAACAAATTTTGGAGTTTTCTTTTGCTGTTTGTTTTTTAGTTCTCTCATAATTGTATTTTTGTTGATTTAAATGCGGTATTCCGTGTTTTATGTTTGAGCATTGCTTACCTGAGTACTGATGTTATCATCTTGCTTTTCAGCTGTCAAATTATACAGCAGTAGCAACATCCCCAGCCAATGAGTGACACAAAGTTTAGGGAGATTGTTAAAAAATTGGATGAGAGTTTGTTGCGACATGCTCACAGAGAGGTTTCTCATTTTCTTTTCTATTTGTTTTTCTATTCACGTCTCTTTTAGCCTCTTTAAATAGATGTTGTTTCTCTCTTTTATCAGTCTTATTGCAGAAGGTTCTTACCTAGTATTATTCTTATTTACAAAATTTAGTAAAAAACCCAAAAGGAACAAGCTCCTCTCAAAAACACCCAAAATATTTTCAAAATGACAAAAAAGCCCCTTATCTTAAAACCCAATGACATGCAAATCCTAGGCTTTTCTCTCTTCCATAAAAGACCAAAGCAACATGTGAAGTCTTGTCTTTTTTTCAACAACAGCGCAGTAACAGTGACCAGCAGCAGCACAGTAACATTGCCAGCAGCAACAGCAACAATGTAGCAGTCCATATTTTAAAGAGCTTTGTTTGTTTGTGCATGTGAATCTGAAATAGTCATGTGAAATAGTTGGATTGTATAGAGTGTGCATGTGAAGTGCATATGAAGTGAAAAAGAGAGTTCAAAGAGGAGGTATCAGATAGAGAGGCTCCTCCTCCCATCCTTAGCAAGAGAATAGAGGTCGGTGAAAATGGTGTACATAGTGGGAATAGAGGTCGGTGAAAATGGTGTACATAGTTTTGTAACTCCGAAGAAAGAAGTACAAAAACACTAGAGAAGAAAAAATCTCAATACTTCCTCCTTCAGTTTTCGATCAATAAAACTCCCTTTGTTCATATATTTTCTCTTATCCACTTATTATACTTACTTACTCCAACCACTATTAATACTGTCGACCATTATTAATATCTCCGACCACTATTAATACTCGGTGATAACAGTAGTTCTAGCAACATAAGCAATTAAGTAAGTCCTTTTCTATTTTATTTATGGTTTTCTTAGTAGACTTCTTGTCCAAAACAAGGAAACACTTTTCATAATTATGTTGTTATCTTGCTAAACTAACGATCAATACTTTGTTTGAGCACTTGGTCATGTTTGATAATTGCCATAACAATAATTGGATGTCTATCAGGGATCAGGGAACCTCTGAATTCAGAGGACCTTTGAGTTCTACTCCATAGCCCTTTAAGTTGGCGTCTTTGCAGTTCCAAATTCTCGTTCCATGTGCTAGGCATGGTGTCTGGTTGTTATTTTGGCCTTTAGAAACCTTGACCGAGACCCTTGAAAAATAATGGTATCAGAGCTTTAGTTTAGCACCTTAATAATATAGTTATACCAGTAAAATACCTTGAGGATAGAAGTCAATCAACACAACTGATAAAAATCAACGTTTTATAACCTGTTAAAATTTTGTTAATTACCAGAATCACCAGTTAAGAACAGTAAACCCTTTGCATGTTTGGCCTTTGGTGGACACCTATTAGAATAAAAGAAAGGTTACATGAATTAAAAAGACAGAAAGTAGAATACCAAATAGAAATTAGGAATCCAGAAGAATTTATAAGATCACCAGACGTAGGTAATTATCCTAGAAGAAAATTAGAACAGAATAGTATAATAAGAAACCAGTACCATTTACAAGTCTGTAAAGAATCTATAGAAGCTTTCCAAGAGCATTTAAGCATCTTAAAAGAAAAAGGTAGACTTAGATAAATTTTAATTATATGATAGATATCTTAATTTAGAAATCAGTGAACAACAAAAGAAAAAATTAACTCTAGATAATAATACATTAGTTTGTTATTTTCCACAAAAAGAACACAAACATCTATTACATAACAGTAACAGTCCCTTAGAAAATAGTATTATTGACATTTTAATTAGTCAAGCAGAAAGTGTAAAATTTGAACATAATAAACATAATAGAATAATTCAACAGTTACTAGAATATTTTCAGAAAAATTCCTTAAAAATAATTAGACAAAACTTAGACTATATAACATCTCAGTTAGAATATAAAAATAGAAATATCCAAAGATTTCCTAGCAATAAAGAAATCAAAGACCTCATAGATCTTATAGATAGTAAGCGAAAACAAATAGAACTCCATTCATTAGAAATTATCGAGCAATTAAAATTAGAAGTGCAAAAAATACAGTTAGTACAAAAAATATTAACTGAACAAGTAGAAAACTTACATAGTAAAATAGATAGACTTTTAGTTTAATGACATATTCTAAAATTAATAATAAATATATCAAAGCATTAGAAGAAGTTGATAAACTAGATAAAGAACCAGTAGGCCTTACAGACTTTACAACATCTGTAGTAAGTACTAATATTCCTATTAGACAAAATAACTTAATTATCCAATTAATTTTAAATCTAGCTAAAAAGTAGATCAATTAGAAGAACAAATAACATAAATTAATCAAGTAGTACACAATACCACTTCTACACTACCCAAAGACTTAGTTGATAAATTAGAAAATTTAACCTTAGGAAATAATCCTCATAGAAGAAAAGGTAGAATAAATCCATTTCATAATAGTAAATGAAACTCTTTAGAAAAGGAAAAGAAATAGTTAGAACAAAAGATATATACCCTAGTGAACAAGAAGCACAAGAATTCCTTAGAAAAAGCTTTGAAAAATCTCAGAAAAATAAATATAATTTATATCAATTAGGAAGATTTGAAAATAGACATAGTATTGTAAGCAACATCAGTCAACATGAAGTAAGTTGTATAGATAAAGAAGTAACTCTCAATTTACTTAGTAACACAGCAATAGAACATCTTAAAAAATTATACTATCAACAAATTCATATAGGAACAATTATGATAGGAATAGCTGGACTCGCTAGAGCACAAGTAGAAACTAAAGCACTAGTATACATATATGATGACAGATGAGACAACCATCAGCAAGCAGCTATAACTACAGCAGAAGTAGATCTTAGCACAAATTTAGCAGTTATAGAGTGTATTCCTAATTATGTCATAAATATTAGAGAATTTAGTAAACATATAAAAATTAGCATAAGAACAAAAAATTATAATATGAAAGGTGAGTATAAAAATTTAAGCATCAGTCTTGTGTATGTAGGAAAAATTTTAGATAGTTATAATTACAAATTTAATGTAGAATTTCAAAATTTAATACAAATTTTTGGTAGTAAACATGTTAATATGATAGAGGTAAAACTAGTAAATAATAGTTTTTTAGAAGGAACATAATGGATTTTACCCAGTAACAAAAAATAAACAACCCGATAAAGCACAAATTTTTGAAAATCGTATAGGTGAAGCAATAGTAAGTTTTACTAATTATAAACAAATAAATGATATAGAAGACTTAGAAAGTGAATTAGAAGAAGAAATGCATATGACATTTGATAACTTAGAAATAAATATGATTGAACATAATTTTGATAATATAGTTGATAAACTTATAGATGACATAGATAATTAGATGAAGAAGAATATATAGGAAAATATAAAACTTATGATTTAGGATTACATAGATTATCAGATAAAAAAATGAATGATTTAATTTTAAATATAGGATTAGAATATATTTTAGAAGAAAAAGAGTATCAAAATATGGTAATTGAAATAGAATGCATGCCTGTAGAAGATCAGTATAGTTCAACTGGACCATCTGTAGCCCCTGCAAGTAGAACAGACCAGCAAAATCTTAGGCAAACTAATGAACCATATAGAGAAAATAATGAAGAAACCGGTAGAAATGCTTTCCAACAAGAAACATTTGGAATAAGAAAAAATAGAATCCCTTATAAAGGAATTGAACAAATTAGTTTAGCAAGAAATATATTAAATTTAGATCATGTAGACCCACAAGGTTGGGAAAAAACTATAGAAAGATACGAAAAAGGATGTGTACATGCAACATTAATGTTAGATTTTAGTAATAATAAAGATATGTTAGATTACTTTGAACATACTTTAGATGAAATGGTTTTTGATTATTTTCAAGCATGGAAAATTAAAAATCCAAAAGAACATCAAGCAATAAAAGAAATGTTTAATATAGATGCTTTTGTTAAATTAATCAAATATGAGTTTTTAGATCATAATAGAGTAGATGGTAGGAATGAACAAGAACAAATTAGAGCGATAAGAAATATAGAACAACTACAAATTTGTGATTTACAATATATTTTTGAATATACTTCAGACTTTTTCAAGTATTTAGGTAGAATAGGTAGAATTGATGATCTTAATTTGTTATATAATTATATGACAAAAATTAAAGGACCAATAGGAGAAACAATTTGGAATGCACGGCAAAAACGCCCTAGGGAATTAGATGTATCCATAGGAGCAAGAATACAACATGTATATGATATATTACGATCAGAATGCAGTCAAATAAAAGCAAAAAGACAAATTAGAAAATAATTTTACATGAGTTGTAAAAACATAGATTTACCTAAACAATATGGATGTCATAAAAAATTTAAGCAAAAGAAGCCATCACTACTACAAAAAGTGAAAAAGACGACCAGAAAACAACAACGGTCTAAGTGAAAACCGTCGTGGTTTTTAAAAAGACGACGGTTCTAAAAACACCGTCGTATAATACCACCTTAGACAACTAAAAATGGAGATTCAAATGGCTGTTCAAAAACAACGACGTACCTAATTAAAAAACCGACGTCTATTTGAAACAGATTTCCGCAGTGTAAAATCAAAGCCAACAAAGAACGGCAGAAGTTATGAATCGACCGACGTAGAAAGTAAAGACGACGATTTCAATAAAAGCCGCCGTTTTTACTCATAAAATAACACGACAAAATTTTCGTATAAGACGCCGTATAATTACAAACAAATCGACGGCCTTAAAATACAAAATGTCGCCGTATTAAATTAATTTACAACGACGGAAAATATAAATATATCGACGTTATTCTCGTATAGTTCTACGACGTTATCTTTAAATCGTACTATAAAATTTAACGTCGTATTTATTAATTTTATACGTCGTACCTTTAATTTAAACCGTCGTCTTAATAAGAATTTTTGTTAACAATTTTTTCCTTTATTTTCTTATCCTACGTCGGTAGATCTACTTAATGACAAGAATTGAAATCTGTCATCCAAAAAAGAAACTTTACATAATCCAGAACATTAATTTCCTTCATTTTAAATTTCCTCCGGAAAAAAAACTCTATTTATAACGCACTGTAATTGAAAAATAAACTGAAAGGTCACGGGAAAAAAATTTCTATTCATAATTTAACAATTCAAATCCACGTCGGTTATATTAAACCTAACGACGTTAAATGAAAAGATTCCACGTCGCAAAACAAATATTGCGTCGTGTTAGTTTATGGTTTCTTTAATAGTTTCAGTTTCTTTAACAGTTTGGTCCTTTATCTTTCTGCAGGACTTGTATAGTTCAAAGCATTGACTTGTATAGTTCAGAGTATAGTTCAAAGCACTGATTCGATTGCTCATGCTTTATCGCATTCATGAAGCCATTTCTATTCTTTATCGCATTCTTGAAACCCGTCTTCTTCTTCTGAAGCTCTACGGATAAAGCAAGAGGCTATCACAAATCTGACGGATCTTCTTAGCCAAGAAAATCAAGCAGAGGATCAGGCACATCTGATCTTCAGATTTCCCTGAAAAGCGAATTTTCCTTCGACAGCAAGTGGAGGCCAGGCTTGCATCTCTTTTGATGGAAAGCAAGGAGTATTCAGAAGCACTAAATGTCCTATCAGGCTTGATCAAGGAAGTGAGAAGGCTAGTTGACAAGCTTCTTCTTGTGGACATAGATTTGATGCGAGTAAGCTCAATTTCTCTTTGAGAAAGACATCCAAATTACTGTCTTTGAGATGTAAGAGACAGTGTCTCTGAGAGAGGAAGAACTTGGAACCCTAAATGTAAACCGAAAATGAATGAAAGCGACAAATTTATAGAATAAATTTTTAAAACCAACGGCGGTCCTTACAAAAAAACCGCCGTTTAAATTTTAAAATCAACGTCGTTATGACCGACGTATATTACATAAATTCACGTCGGTACATTAATAAAACCGACGTGTTAAATGATCTACCATGACGCGAGTTATTACTTATGTACTTTAATTTTTGAGTTTACTACGACGGTACCTACAACACTACTGTCGTACTTATTTACCACGTCCGAAGTTAAACGTACTGTCGTATTTTGTAATTTATACGTCGTAGTTATATGTAACCGCCGTATTATTTTTTGAAATGGTTTTATATGTAAGCAACTTTTCGTGTACCTGTCTTACACATGCACTGTTTCCAAACCTGATTAAAAATTTCAATCTCCCAGAGAAAACTTTTAGACTTTTTTCCTTGTCAGAGCACTTTCAGAGTATCTCATCGTCTTCCTCTCGTCTTCTTCGTCGTCTCTGAACTTAAACATCGATCGTCTTCCTCTTGCTTTCATTGCACGCAAAAGGTAAGCTTTCATTTTCACTATTTTGGTTGCTGTTTTGCATGCTCATACGTTTTTTGTTTGAAAAATCTTTTTACCTTTTTTCTGGCCAAAATCATTTTACTTCTTTCCAAGTTCGAAAAAATATACAGACAAAGAGGGAAAGTTTCCAACTTTGAAGACAACTACCTCAACTAAATAAGACGACGGTAGCTTCTTATTTACGTGGTTAAATATGTAGACCACGACGGTTCGTCAGTCGTTCTAGTGTCGTCTGAAAATTGACAAAGTTGTTTTTAAAATTATAGTCTTTTTTTTATTTGCTTGTTTAATTGCAGGTTTTATTTCTCTGAACAATGGTTTTTGTTTTTCCCTAATTTGATAAAATATAAAGAAAAAGAAATTAGGGTTGGTATCTAATATAGACGACAGTATCTTATTGTTTTACGTCGTGTGAATGTTAATACCACGACGTCATATTAAAATACCGTCGTCTATATAAGATTCCAAAACTTTCTTTCTTGGCCTTGTATTTTATCAAATTAGAAAACAAAAACCATGGTTCAGAAAAATCAAATCTGCAATCAAACATTCACAGAGAAAGAAAGAAGGGTTTTGGATCCTTATATAGACGACGGTATATTACTACTGACGTCGTGTGAACATCAATACCACGACGTTATATAAATATTCCGTCGTTTATAGTTAATTATTACGTCGTTTGTAGTTAATTATTTCGTCGTTGTTTAATTACCTTGGTTTTAAACATTTATTACGTCTGATATTATTTCATTGCGTCGTTTAAAATCATATCATACGTCGTCTTTTATTAATAACCGTCGTTTGTGTTCTTAATCTTTTCTTGAAATATTTTCACTTGCAGTTTTGTCTGTAAAAATGGTTTCTCACCAAGACCAAAGTAAGGATTCTGGCTCCAACAAAAATGGAGGTAAGGAGCAAGTACCTCCTCAAGAGAAGTCTTCGAAGATAATGAAGTTTGCTTCATCATCTGCTGATACAGAACCAACCAGCGCGACAACAATCTCTGATGATTCAAAGGCTGGTCGAGGTATGAGCACAATGCCTCGTGTTGTGAAGAGAAAACTTCAGAAACTGAGGCCAATTGTTGAGTACAATAAAAGGGGGAAAGGAATTGGCCAAGCATACAGTGAGATGCAGTCCTATATTGGTGTGTTGGCACGCTCCAGAGTCCCACTTGTGGACTTGAAATGGGCTCAAATCCCCAAGGATATAAAGGAGCAGATTTGGGAAGCAGTTGACATTGCTTTTGTAGTAGGTCAAGGGGGCAAGAACTCTGTCTTAGCTTCTGCTGCCAAGAAATGGAAGGATTTCAAGTCTACACTAACAAGGCATTATATCCTTCCATACACCAATGACAGGGAGAGATTAAGCCAACCCCCTGAAACATATAAATTCATAGAGAAAGCACAATGGGATGCCTTTGTAGCTTCAAGGCTATCCAAAGACTTTGAGTCTGTGCATTCTCAACATGCACAGATTAGGGAGAAACTCGAGTACAATCATCGATTGTCTCGAAAAGGATATGCTGGTTTGGAGGATCAATTAGAGGAAACCATGCCTGGGGTAGAAATTGATCGATCTACCTTATGGAAGAGAGCTAGACAGGACAAACATGGTAACATCCCTGATCCAAAGGTGGCAGAGAAAGCAAAATTAATTGTAAGCCTACTCACTCTGTTTTAAATTTTTATTAAACTGTGAATAATTCTTATTACGTCTTATGTTATATTTTGCGTCGTGTGAATGATATTACCACGTCGATATTTTTTAAAACACGTCGTCAAAGGTCTAAATAGGAATCACAACTCTGTTTTCTGTAATTATAGCATAAGATGTCGGTGGTTCAATTTCGCGTCGTCTGTATTAAATTACTACGTCGAAATGTTTTAAACAACGTCGTTAAAGGTGTGAATATTGAATCATCCCTCTGTTACATAAGACGTCGGTGGTTTATTAATTTCGTCGTTTTAAAAAACTAACCATGTCGGTATAACTACCGTCGTGATAAATTATAATAACGTCGATTTATATGTTATTGCGTCGTGTGAAATTATATAATACGTCGTTTGTATATAAATAACCGTCGTGTGTTTTTGTTCTTACTTTTTTATATATCTTTGTTTCAGGATGATTTGCAAAAACAAGTCTCGGAAGGCAAAGTCACCGTCTCTGGCAGCAATGATGTGCTGACCATGGCTTTGGGCCCCGAGCATCCAGGCAGAGTCAGAGGAGTAGGTGCTGGGATCTCACCAAAGCAATATTTCAATTTACCCAAACCACAGAGAGTGAGCTTTGACGACCGTTTGAAGGACAGTTTAAGAGTTCTCCTTCAAGAAGAGACTAGAAAGATGGAGGCTAAGGCAAGGGAAGAGGCTTTAAGGATGGAGGCTAGAACGAAACAATTGGTAGAGGCTGAGAGGGAGCATTTCCTGAGTCAGCTTTCCCAATTAATTCCCAATTTTGATCCAAGCATGCTTAAACCCAGAATTAGCCAAAGTCCCAAAAATCCAATGTCTGACAAAGCAAGCTGCTCTGGAGGTGATGTGAGATCCCAGCATTTTGAGGATGATACTGCCAAAAATGGGAAACATCAGGAAGAAAAGGTAACATATCTGAACTTTGAATTCTCTGTTTTTTTAAAAACCATTAGACGTCGTTATTATTAATAAAACCGTCGTTTGAAATACATACCACGACGATTTTAAAAATAAACCGTTGTTTGTATTTCAATACCACGTCGTATTTAGTTTACTTGTTTTACACGCCATTAAACATCGTTATTTTTAAAACTTTGTGGTTTTTAGACGACGGAGTTAATCATTCCCGATGTCATAGATGAAGAGAATAAAGAAGAAAAACAAGATGAAAAGCAGAAAGAAGATGACGACCAGGTATGTTCACATAACTTTGCCTTTTTTATTTGTTTTTCAAAATTCCAGACGTCGATATTTTTCTTTAAACCGTCGTTTGTTTACAACTTAGACGGCGGAATTGTTTTCTAAGACGTAATAAATAATTCACCACGACGGTTTTTTCACCGTCGTTTAAATTGTTTTCAGACGACGTTTTATTCCTTAAACCGTCGTTTTTATTGAATTACCACGTCATTTTTTTTATTTCTTTAAACAGGTTACTAAAGTTGTTGATTATTCAAATATGGAGGCGCCATCTTCTTTACAAACCCTTTGTCGTTATGTGGAAACGACACTCGTGCCTCAGGATAAGACCCTGCACTTTACAATTGATAAGGAGGTCTTTGGTCTAGAGCGCGATACCTTCCTCCTGCCTGAAGATATTACACAATTTGCAGGCATTGAGGAAATAGGAGCTACAGTCATTGCTGTATATATGAGGTTTGTCATTCTAAAATAATACGTCGTTGGTTTATTTATTGCGTCGTCTTAACTAACTAACCACGTCGTTAGTATGTACCGTCGTGATAAATTTATTATAACGTCGTTGTCTATTTCAGTACATCGTGTGAAACCTTATAATACGTCGTTTTGTTATACATAACCGTCGTGTGTTTTTTTTGCGCTGACTTGTTTATATTATTTTATATATTTAGGTACTTACACGATGTTTTAAAACAAGCAAATATGTGCACAATGGTTGGCTTTATCGACCCTGCTACAGTTAGTGCCAGCTCTGGCACAATAGCTGACAGATCACGAATGGTAGCATCACGACTTCAGAAGACTGACGGTGAACAGATTTTCCTGATGCCTTACAATCCAGGGTTAGTCTCCTTAACAGGATTTTGTTTTTATGATTTTCAATAAATGACAGCGTATAAACTAACCACGTCGGTGTTTTATTTTATTGAGTCGTTTGAAATGACTAACCACGTCGGTAGTTATTTATCGTCGTGATAAATATATAATGTCGTCGATTGCTACTTTATTTCGTCGTGTGAAATATTATAATACGTCGTTTTTGTAAATAACCGTCGTTTTTATATTAATTTTGTGCAGCCGTCATTGGATCTTGCTGATTGTAAGAGCAAAGAGGGAAACAGTCTATTTTCTGGATCCTCTGCCAGGATATCGTGTGGTCGATGAAGAGGCCAAAAACATCGTGAACAGTGCCATAAAAATTTATAATTCCCACATAGCCAGATCAGGCCGTAAGGCAGTCATTTGGAAAACTCTGTCAGGCACACCAAAGCAACCCAGCAATGTCGAATGCGGGTATTACGTGATGCGCTTCATGAAGGACATCATCATGGATCCTTCCTTGGGGTTTGAGAAGAAGGTAAGAAGAAATAACCTTCAAACATTTTACGTCGTTTTTTGTATTATCAACGACGGTCATGTAAAATTACCGTCGTTGAATAGATATACTACATCGGTTATGGTCGTCTGTGATTGAATTTCCTTTTATTTATAAACCCTAATAGTCATTGTTTTTATGCAGTATGCGAAGGGAAAACAGGAAGAGCCATACCCCCAAGAAGCAATTGATGAAGTCCGGAATGAATGGGCAGAGTTTGTTTGCCTTCAACTGGAATAGGGGAATTATTGAACACTTGATATTTATGTATAATGTACAAATTTTGTCTATAATATATAATGTAAAAATTTGTTGAGGTTTTCTTAAAGTAAAAACAAAAACAAACATACAAAATGCGTTACCGACGTGTAATAATTTTCCAACGACGTAATAAAGTCAAAAGCCGTCGTTTTTTGTGGTTTCGTTTTAAACAAATCCGACGTAAAAGGATATTTAGACGACGTTCTTTGAACAATGGAGTCGTTTATGGTTTACAACGTCTTCAATTTCTTAAGGGTTCAGGGTAGTACTTTGTAACGACAGCGGTTAAGTCGAGGAATATATATTTTACGTCGGATAGTTAAATATCCGCCATCGTTTCTCATTTAAACAACGTCATTTTAACAACTTAGTCGTCTCTTACAATTTACAACGTCTACAATTTATTAACACCGACGTGGTTTGTTGTTGTGATAAGAATATTTTATTATTTTTATATCAAAATATTCAAAATAAATTTAAAATAAATCAGAAAAATGCAAAGTCAACTCCTATGAAGTCATTGATATATTTTCTTCCCCCTAAAGCTTGAAAAAATTCATTTTGAATAACAAAAATTTAAAATGAACATCCAAAACAAAATTGTTTTGATGAGTCATAAAGTCACTTCTAGTTTTATGGTTTAGGGTTTAGAGTCTAGGGTTTAGAGATTAGGGTTGTTATTTATTGGGGTTTATTTTTAAAGTATAATTTTTGGGTAGTCTAGGGTATATATTAGGCTGTAAAACCATAAACCCTTTTATAAACTTAATTTTTAAAATTATACAATTTAGTTTTAAGGGTTTAGGATATTAATTGTTAACGACGGTGGTTGAGTCGTGGAATACATATGTTACGTCGTGCAGTAAATTATCCGACATGGTTTCTGCGTTAAACGACGTCATTTTAATATGTAAGTCGTGTATTATTATTTACAACGTTTTCAATTTCTTAACCCCGACGTGGTTTTTCAGTCGTCTTTATATCAAAATATTGAAAATAAATTTAAAATTAATCCGAAAAATGAAGCGTCAAAATAAACGGCGTTACGTTCAGTGTTTCCGTCGTGGAATATTACATTTACGTCGGTTCTTGTAGAACTTTCGCCATGGTTTTTCTTTCGACGTTTTAAAGAGCGCGCGCTCTAAAAATTTTCGCGCGTCCTAAATTTTTTTATATTTGGCTCTTATTCTTATTCTTCTAACCCTGAACCCTAAAATTTTCAGATTTCGTGCAACATAACATTTCGCTCTCTCACTTCTGCTCTAATTAATAGTTGCTCTGTCACTTATGCTCTGTCGAATCTGTGAGCTCGTCCAACCTGTAAGTACAAACCCTATCTTCCCCTTGTAAATTCATTGAATGATATTAGGTTGTTTTGTTAAAGGGTTTTAGGTATATGCTTTGCGATCTGTTAATAATGTGCTTATAAGTATGGGTTCATGGATTTTCTGTTTAATGGGTTCATGGATTACATTATCTGTTATGTTGAATTGGGAATGGATTTAATTTTGTCGGATCTTTTAATCACCCTATGTTATGTTGAATTGGGAATGAATTTATTGTTTTCATGCTTGGTTTCATGTATATGTTGTTTTCTTGCTTGGTTTCATATATATGTTGTGTTCTTAATGGGTTTTGGGTTCTTGAAAATAAACTGAGACACGACGCCTTTTTAGGCATACGACGACGATTACACGACGGTTTATGAAAAAACCGTCGTTGTATTAATTATACACGACGGTGTTTTCATAAACCGTCGTTTGTATTACTTATATTAGACGACGTCTGTTGAAAATCCGTCGTCTATATATGCCAAATACGTCTGTTTTTGTTTAAAACCCGTCGTCTCTGTTGTGTATTAGTTGCTATTAGATCTTTGTATAATCTGCTATAGTGATGGTCATTGCCTGTATTTTCACTTTATTATAGATAATAGGTTATAGTGTCGGAGATGGATAATTCATGGATGCACTCGGATAGAAGATCGAAGGCATATGAGTTTGGGGTGGAAGCATTTTTGAACTTTGCTGTAGAAAATCTTCTAACTACAACACATATCCGTTGTCCATGTGTTAAATGTGTTAATTTGAAGTTGTTTGGGGTTGGAATTATAAGGGATCACTTATACTTTAATGGAATTGACCAAAGCTATAAGAATTGGACATTTCACGGAGAACCTTGGGAACCAACTACTAATGCTAGTAGAAATGTTGAAGAAGATGATGGCCATAGTAGGTACAGTTTTGTGTCTGAAGAAATTGATATGGATGATAATGATTTTGGTTCGGATCCGTATGAGTTTGCCAATGTGATTGGGGATGGAGATCAACCAGTGTACCCTGGTTGTAGAAAGTACACGAAGTTATCGGCATTAGTGAAGTTGTATAATTTGAAGGCAAAACATGGGATGAGTGATGTCTGTTTTACAGAATTATTGATACTTCAAGGCGATTTGCTTCCAGAAGGAAATACAATACCAACCTCTATGTATGAGGCTAAAAAGACTTTGTGTGCATTGGGGCTGAGTTATGAGAAAATGCACGCATGCCCCAATGATTGCATCTTGTATAGGAAGGAGTATGAGGATTCAACTAATTGTCCTACTTGTGGTATCTCAAGGTGGAAGGAAGGCAAAGATTCAATCTTGAAAGAGGGTGTGCCAGCGAAGGTGGTGTGGTATTTTCCTCCAATTCCAAGGTTTAAAAGGATGTTTCAATCACATGAGACAGCTAAGAGTTTGACTTGGCATGCTGCTAGAAAATCAATTGACGGTCAGATGTCTCATCCGGCGGATTCCCCGTCTTGGAAACTTCTTGATGATAAATGGCCTGAGTTTGGTAATGAGCCGAGAAACTTGAGATTGGCTCTTTCATCTGATGGATTCAATCCCCACAGTTCTCTAAGTAGCAGATATAGTTGTTGGCCGGTTATCTTAGTTACATATAATCTTCCTCCATGGCTGTGCATGAAACGAAAGTTCATGATGTTAACCTTATTGATTTCCGGTCCTAAACAACCCGGAAATGATATAGACGTCTACGTGGAGCCTTTGATTGATGATTTAAAATCTTTGTGGGATGGGATTAGAGGAGTGTATGATGCACATAATGGAGAATACTTTACACTCAGAGCTGCATTAATGTGGACAATTAATGATTTCCCCGCCTATGGAAACTTATCTGGTTGTGTTGTTAAAGGATATAAAGCTTGTCCAATATGCGGCGATGATACACCTAGTCATTGGTTGAAAAATGGCCACAAAATTTGTTACATTGGGCATAGAAAATGGTTACCAATCAATCATCCATATAGGAGGCAACGTGCAGCTTTTAATGGGAAACCTGAATATGGCATACCTCCCGAGCCATTAACCGGAGAAGAAGTGCTGCATATGGTTGAAAATGGTGACAGAGTTTGTGGGAAGAAGAAATCAATATTCTTTGATCTCGAGTATTGGAAATACCTTCCTGTGAGGCATGCCCTAGATGTTATGCACATTGAGAAGAATGTTTGCGATAGTATTATTGGTACATTGCTGGAGATCCCTGGAAAAAATAAAGATGGGATTGCTGCTCGATTAGATTTATTGAACATGGGGGTCAAAACTGATTTGCAACCCGAGTATGGAGAAAGACGTACTCGTTTGCCTCCTGGGCCTTGGAATTTGTCAAGAGCAGAGAAGAGAGAGGTTTGCAATTCTTTCTATGGTATGAAGGTCCCTGAAGGTTATTCTTCAAATATTAAAAATCTTGTATCTTTACAAGATTCAAGACTTCTTGGCCTTAAATCACATGATTGTCATACCTTAATGCAACAATTGCTCCCTGTGGCAATTCGTTCTGTTTTGGAGAAGCCTGCAAGGTATGCAATAACTCGTTTGTGCTTCTTCTTCAATGCTATATGTGCAAAGACTGTTGATGTTTCCAAGCTAGATAAGTTGGAAGAAGATGTAGTAGTTACTCTGTGTTTGCTTGAGAAGTACTTTCCCCCTTCATTCTTTGATATCATGGTTCATCTAGTAGTACATCTTGTCAGAGAAGTTCGTCTATGTGGGCCAGTATATTTTAGGTGGATGTATCCGTTTGAAAGATATATGAAAGTGCTGAAGGGGTATGTTCAGAATCGTACTCGTCCCGAAGGTTGCATTGCTGAGTGGTATATAGCTGAAGAAGCGGTAGAGTGTTGTACTCAGCATTTATCTAATGTTAGTACAGTTGGAGTGCCTTCAAGCCAAAAGATGGGACTTTCAAAGCCATTATCAGGTTGCACAGTGAGCGTAGTTGATCAGGACCTGTTGAATCAAGCACATCTATATGTCTTGGAGAATACGGAGGAAGTCCTACCTTATATCGAGTACGTATGAGCTTTATTCTTTAAGTTTCCATTTTAAATTATTTCTTATGTTTATCTTCTATATTTAGGACCGTAATGCTTGAATTTTTCGTGTCATGTAGGCAACATATGATTCACATCAAGACTGCTTATCCAAAATTTAGAAAGAGAACAAAGTGGCTGCAGGATAAGCACAATAGCACTTTCATTCAATGGCTACGCTTCAAGGTATATGTTGTTGAATAACATATTTCTCTTTTAATTTTCTTCTTATTTATATGTTAGATTGAATTAAGATATGATTAATTTGCAGGTTCAAAGTGAACTTGAGGAAGACAATCATGGCGTATCAGAAAATTTAAGGTGGCTAGCAGCTGGTCCAAACATGTCAGTGCCATTATATAGGAGCTATCTTATTAAAGGTATTAAATTCAATATCAAGGCACAAGATGATGTGCGGACAACTCAAAATAGTGGAGTTTATTTACTTGCACATACCATGCAAGTTGCTAGTGCCAAGGATAAAAACCCAATTCTCTCAAATATGGGTTTCTATGGTGTCATTCAAGAAATTTGGGACCTTGACTACCAAAAGTTTACAATCCCAGTCTTTAGGTGTGATTGGATAGATAGTTCTGGTCTTGTAGTCGACGAACTTGGATTTACCCTTGTAGATTTGAGTAAAATTGGACATAGGAATGACCAATTTGTTTTGGCTTCTCAAGTCAAACAAATATTTTTTGTTGACAACCCGATGCATCGTGGTTGGTCGGTAGTGTTATCAATGCCTAATAGAGAATATAATGATGTTATTGGTGATGAAGTCTTAGGTGATGTGATAATTGAGTGTGAGCCATTTACTAGATGGATGCCAAATGTTGACACATTTGATGAACGGGTAGGTGAGTTAGGCGGTCAAAATATTCGAGATGGGTGTGAAGATATATGGATTGAATGATGCTTATGTAATTGGCAGTGTATGACATTAATTTTGTAATATATTGTAATGCGATTTCTTCACTTTCTACGTTCAAATAAAACACGACGTTATTGTGAATCAGTTATTCAGCATATTTACCGACGTCTTAAAGCAACGTAACAATGAAGAACCACGACGCTATTGTGAAGCAATTATTCAGGATATCACGTCGGTGAAGGATTAAGAACCGCCATGTAATTCAGAATAACACGACTCCAATCCCATAATACCGACGTCTAAAAAACGAGATATATAATCTGAACGTTAAAAAATACGACGTCATCATACATTTTCCACGTCGCAAGTTCTTTTATAAACGAAGAGGAACGAAATGAATTCCGACGGAAGTTCATTATAACCGCCGTCTAATAACAATTAAACGACGTTATTTGTAATACGGCTCTCATCATAATCTACGCCGTCTATATGTTCTGTAATACGGCTCTCATTTATTTGGAACCGACGTTGTTTAGAAGTTCAACGTCGTCTATATTATTAAGTGCGTCGTGAGTAATGAATACATATAAATACAACGTCGACTATATAAATGTATACGTCGTAAATAATGACACTGACAACTATTTCCACGTCATCTTTTTTAGAAAAATCGAAGTGGAAAATTTATTTCACGACGGTTTTTTGTAAATAAGAGACGTAGTAGATTTCAATAACGTCGTCTTCTCATGTATTTAAAGACGTCATATTTTTTCTTGTCGGGTAAATTATATTTAACGGCGTAGTATTTTAGTTGTCGTCGTTGTATGTATATCTTGCGGCCTTGTTCTTTTAATATATGTCATATTTTTCCTTTTTAACGACGGTGATTTTTTTGAGTTGGTCGTCTATTCTCATCCTCGACTATTTTCTAGAACTTTAGCAGACTAAACACGTCTGTTTTTATTTTTTTCCGACGTTGTTTTATTTAACAACGTCTAATATTTATCGTCGTTGTTTGTTTCTGAAAATAGGACGTATAAATTTTGTAATACGACTCTCATATATTTGTAACCGACGTTGTTTAGTTTTTCAACGTCTACTCTATTAACATATACGTCGTAAATAATGACACTGACAACTATTTCCACGTCATCTTTTATCGAAAAATCGAAGTGGAAAATTAATTTTACGACGGTTGTTTTTATATATGCGACGTAGTAGGTATCAATAACGTCGTCTTCTAATGTATTTAAAGACGTCATATTTTTTATTGTCGTGAAAATTATATTTAACGTCGTCGTATTTGTATTTTCGTCGTTGTATATCTATCTTGCGGCCTTGTTCTGTGTCATATTTTTCCTTTTTAACGACGGTTTTTTTAGAGAGTTGGTCGTCTATTATCATCCTCGATTGCTTTTTTTAGATCTTTTTGCAGTACAAAGACGTCGTTTTGTATTTGTTGATGACGTTGTATATTTTAACAACAACGGTTATTTAGCGTCGTGGTTTATGAGGGAAAAGATGACGGTGGATTCCACGACCATTGAAAAACCCAATACACGACGGTGATTTACCGTCGTCTTTTTGCTTTTTTGTAGTAGTGCATATAGGAAAGGTTATAGAAAATATAGTCCTTATAAACAACAATATAAAAACTTTAGAATTCAACCTTCAAAAACTTTTAGAAGAAGAAAATATATCCCTAAACAATTTAGGAAAAAAATAAATAAACCATGGATTAGAAAGTATAAAGTACCCAATAAAAGTACATGTAAATATTATCTCTGTAGTGAAGTAGGACATATTAGACCTAAGTGTCCCAAATTAGGAAAACAACCAAGAGAAAAAGTACAATTAATTGAGCAACTTCAATTAGAAGATGATGAGGACTTAGAATCAATTTATAGTATTGATGATAATTTAAGTGACAATGAAAGTATTTATAGTGTTAATGCCTTAGACTCAGATTCAGAATTAGATTACTCTAGTAATTCCAATAGTGAATTAGATGAATATACGTGTATGTTTGAAGAACAAATAGAGCATGAAGAATTTGAATATGTTAATTTAGGATGGCCCCAAGAATGTAATCAATGTAAGAAAATAGTGGTAGAAAAATATTACACTAAGACAATAGTTTATTGTAAACCTTGTTTCAATAATAGATCAATAGAAATAAATATAGTTAAAATAGATAACAATAATCAAAAGAATAATTGCCCTAGTATAGAAAAACAAAAGACTAGTTCATTAATGACAATTAATTGTGAGTTAGAATTGTCAAAAGAAAATAAAATTCAAACAACAACCATGATAGATACAGGAAGCACAAAAAATGTAATAAAAGAAGAGTTAGTGCCAGAACAATTTAGGCAAAAATTAGCTAGACCAGTAAGAATTATACAGTTTGATACAAGACCTGTGTACTTAACACACTGTATTAATAATGTACTGTAAACACGAATTTCCTACAACAAATGAGACAAGAACACGTGTACAAAATAATATTTGTATTGATTTATCAAGTATGTAGGTTACAATCTCTGTGGGTATTCTTTCACAAAAATAAAAGAATTTCCTCTTATTCGATCTCCAAGAGTGTGTGCGGTTCAAGGGTGCCAAGCACTTGATCTTGAATCAGAATTTGAGACTTCGTCGAGGGCCGTCACGGCTTGATCTCCAATACGTCAGGACCACTAGTAGTGTCAGGCGGTGGATAGTCTTCGACTTTGGCTGTGGAGGAATCAGCACGTGTTTGTTGTGCTTAGTGATTCTCCACGAGCTTGATGAAGAACTTGAGAGTCTAGGTGTTGCTTCGGGTAAAGAGCTCTCTGGTTTTACAAAGTGTGTGTGCCTCCCCCTCTAAAGGTCCTTTCTCATGAATATGAGCCTAGTATTTATAGGCAAAGAATTGAGTCTTGGTTTGGAATCCCCAATCTGAATCCCTTGATTTGTGGGATTGGTTTCTGATTTGATTTAATTTGAGCTAATTGATTTAATTTAGCTCTTAATTAAGTCAAAATCCTTCATTTAGGGAAATTAACTAGTGATTTAGGAAGATGACCAAATAAGGATAATTTATTCCTTTTTGGCATATGATTTCATTTGATTGATGAAGATCTTAGATGCTAACATGTGCCATCTCCGGTGTACACCTTTGTCTGCATGAGTCATGTGCCACGTGTATTTATGTGGAACCCACAAATTTTTCAGTTATCTTTAACTAGTCAAATTTGAATTTTGACTATTGACTGTAAATTAGTGAATTTTTATTTCACTAAAATTTCCACGCCTACAAATGCCCCCACTTCAAGGTGCGTCGTAGATGCGTATGCATCATAGGTGTAACTTGAAGTCCCTCTTGATGGCGAACACATTTTATTCATCCTGTCAATTCCAAGAGCTAATCTTGATTTGATGAAGCCACTCTTGTTGGCGGTCACCTTTCTATTGTTGTAATGATCTTCTTGTGTGGTTGTTGTTGTTGTTTTTTTTTTTTTTTCACTTGGCTGTTTATACGAATTTAGGCCATTAAGATTAAAGCTCAATCTTGGCTTCTTTTTCTTTGCATGAGCGCCAATTTTTGCTACACAACTTTGATCCTCTTTTTTCTTTTCTTTTTTTTTTCTTTTTTGGGAACGTGAAACTTTGGCTGGTCGTGCCCTTGCAAACTTTGATCATCACGCCTTTTGTAATTTTTAGGCAAGGGAATCTCTGATTCCATCCATTAACCATTGATATCTTGATTTTGTAGCATTTGTATGGTCTTGAAAGTTTCCTTGTCTTCTTATTCCTTAGTCAATAGATTGCGTAATCAGATAATTTCCCTAAATGACTTTGGAAATTAATTGGGCAATTGAATTGGTACTACTCCATTATGGTTTGTTCAGGAATGAATATTATGATTTCATATGCCTTCATAATATTCTTGATCATTATAGTGACTATCCTTATATAGGATGGTCTGTGCACCCACACCACCATCTTTTCCTTGATAAAGAATCTTTCATTTAAAGTAAATTTATGAAAACTTCTTTAATATTAGCAGTAGGAGCAGTAGGAAAATCAGAATATTGTCAATAATCTCGGTGACTTGAGAGACAGCCCTATGATTTGAGAGAAAAATTTTGCAATGCTAAACAATTTCTTTTTGGCTCATTCTGAATGGAGCCGCAATGCATAATCGCTTGCATTTCTGCACTAAGCCCTTGAACTACGCCTGTTCTATACCACATGCATCTTTAGCCACTTCTCTTTTTCAATACGTTGGCAGCATCCCTTGGCAACTAATAATCACATGGTTAGTGGTGCTTCTCTTGCCTGAAGTCTGTACTTCTTCATATATATACACTTATATATATATGCACCATTTGAATTTGTTTGCTCATGTTGCATGCGTCTACACGATTCTTCTTTCTTGTGCCTGTTGTGCTTAGGCTTGATCTTGCTGGAGGAGGAGTGAAGAACGTAGACGTCCTATACCGCTTAGGTCTGATCCATCTCTCCGACTTGGTGATAACCCCCTCAAGCGCTTAGGCTTTACGTATTGGAGGACGAGAGAAGAACGTAGACGTCCTATACCGCTTGGGTTTGATCCATCTCTCCGATTTGGTGATAACCCACTCAAGCACTTAGGCTTTACGTATTGGAGGACGCCCAACTTGATCGAGCACAGATACTTTTCCAAAGAGACTTCCTTATCTTCTTTTTTTCCTTTTTCTTTATTCAAATTTTTTTTTCAAGATTCACCAAAGAAATGATCCATAGTGAAGCTTTTGGAGTAGACAGGTCATGGTAAATTACAAATTGCACAAAACAAGGCAAGATATTCATTTGAAGAAGGCCAATGTAGCGAATGGTGTAAGAATAACAGGGGTGAATCGGGAGTACTAGCTTGATGTTGAACGAAAGATGTTAAAGTAGCCCTGACTGAACGAATTGGAAGTTGAACAGTGCCAAACTGATGAGAAACTCTAAATTTATTTTATCATGTGACTGAACTTAAAGTGGTCTTATGAACTGCCTACGTACCCTTCTAGGAAAAGAAGAGCTCAAGTCATGATGTAGTTTAATGTTTTTTTAGTTTTTTTTGGGTAGTGTGCAGTTTTGGCTCGTGCAGGCGAATGAGTGTTTGATGCCTTGTGCAGTTTTGTCTCATGCAGACAAATGAGCATTTGGTGCCTTGTGCAGTTTTGTCTCGCGCAGGCAAAGGAGCGTTTGGTGCCTTACGGTTTCAGCTCGTGCAGGCGAAGGAGCGTTTGGTGCCTTGTGTAGTTTTGGCTCGTGCAGACGAATGAGCGTTTGGTGCCTTGCAATTTCGGCTTGTGCAAGAGAATGAGCGTTTGGTGCCTTGTGCAGTTTTGGCTCGTGTAGGCAAAGGGCGTTTGGTGCCTTGTGCAATTTCGGCTCATGCAAGCGAAGGAGCGTTTGGTGCCTTGTGCAGTTTTGGCTTGTGTAGGCAAAGGAGCGTTTGGTTGAATTTGTGTCAATCGAAGTGAGAAGTGTCCTCCTCATGTTTTTCACCACGGGAGCTACTTGACACATTATTCTCGAAGATTCGTTTAGGGAAGAAGTCATGTAGCACGATGGGGCTAGGTGACCTTTGTTTCAAGAGTTCATCTTTTGGAAATACTTTGTTCATATTTGACAATTTATTTCCTCTATGCCATTTAGGTGGTTGAGGAGAACTTCTTTTGTTTCCACATCTTTTTGATCGAGTAGTTCTTGGCAAAGATGCATTCTTCTTTTGTAACTTCCTCGAGTGACCAATGTCTATCCTTCATTATCATCATCGGATGAATCGACACTACTTTGGCTTAACACCCTAACACACTCATATGGCTTGAGTTGATAGGTTTCAGACAACGCCCCCAGTGGTTGAGGTGAGGGCGAAGGTGTCGAACCAGAGAAGACAAACGAGATTGTAGCATGGTTCGACTCTACCACCTTGTTAAGGTCCATTTCGATTATTCCTTGTTGTGCCAGCTTCATGATGAGATCTTTCAATATGAAGCACTTTTCCACTGGGTGACTGATGACACGATGGTACATGCAGTATTTTGGGTGGTTAATATGATTCATCTCTTCAGGGCGTTTGCATTCGGGTAACTCAATCACCTTCTTCTCGAGTAAGTCTTCCAGCATGCCTTCTATGTCAGAGTCTGGAAAATGATACTTCTTCTCGTTCATTTCTTTTAGGGTGTGTTGTCGTGGTTCTTGATCTTGAGTCGACTCGGCCTTCCTCTCATCTTTCTTGCCTCGAGTGGAAACCTTCATTAGAGCGGCACTGATCGACATTGACTTCAAGATGCGTGTCTTCAAAGAGTCTGGCCCATTTCTCGACAACTTGTCATTTCGATGATCGCTCACCATTTCCTTTCTTCCATCGTGACTAGCGATACTTAGCTCTATGTCATGCGCACGAGTGGCCAATTCTTCAACTCTACGGGGTTTGATCCCTTGAAGAATGTAGTGCAGACCCCAATGCATGCCTTGAATGCACATCTTTACTGCCGATAACTCTGAGACTCGATCTTTGTAGTCGAGGTTAATGAACGCCAACGATTGATGTAGTCAACAACAGGTTCGTCTTTTTGTTGCTTTGTGCTAGTGAGCTCTAGCATGCTAACTGAATGGCGAGTATTATAGAAGCGGTTGAGGAATTCTCTCTCCATATGTTCCCAGCTATCAATTGCCTCGGGTTCCAAGTCAGTATACCAATTGAATGCAGTGTCTCGGAGTGAGCTAACAAATTGCTTCACAAGATTATTGTCATTAGTGCCAACGCTATTGCACATCTCGATGAAGTGGGCAACATATTGTTTCAAGTTACCTTTTCCATCAAACTGCATGAACTTTGGAGGTTGATAACCCGTTGGCATTCGAAGGTTGTCTAACCTTTTGGTGTAAGGCTTGGAATAGATAAATGTATCTTGAGAAGGCCCACCATATTGAGCCATGATGGTGTTCGCGATCATGTCCTGAAGTTGTTGGATCAATAAAGAACCCATCGAGGAGGTGTCGTTTTCTCCGTGCAACTTATCACCCGACTCTATTTCATGACAAAATCTTTTCTCACTGGATTCAGCTTCATGATGTGGTTCTTTCTTATGCATGTCTTGACCAAGTTCCTTATCCTGATGTGCCTCCCACTTGTTAATGAGAGAAACAATCTGCGCATCTTTCTCTTCGACCATCTTCGTCAGTTTCATGACAGCTTCGCTTATATAGGGCAACTGTTCTTCAATAGACATCGCTCCTGTCACCATGACCTGCATAGCCATAGAATAAGACTCACCTATGGACGCCGAGGGTTCCATGGCAATCTTCTTTTGCTGGTCGTCAGACGGGGTTCCATAGTATGAGCCTATGCTCGAGTCAGCATCTGAAACAGGCGAAAGTGAACATTATCTTGACTTCTTCGAGCCCGAAAAATTCCTTTCTTCATTTCGAGACTTTCTCTCATCCGCTCGGGAGGTATTCTTCTTTGCCCCCAAGGAGGCCAAGTTGATAACCAGCTCACGCCTTCGATTCACATCTTTCGCCTTGGCTTGAGTCAGTATGGAAGTGACATGTTCAGTGTAATGACCCAAACCTAAAATTCATATTTAATTAGTAATTTATTATGCGGAAAGACAATTTTGCCCTTGGAATAATTTATTAACGAAAAGTTGACTTTTTGACCGAAAAGGAATTTGACAATTCCACATACACCGTTGCGTAGAGCACGACGACACGAGTTCATAGACACGAAGTGGACTCGAATCTGAGTTTTAACGAAGAAAATACGGTTAAAATATCACAATGGGCAAAACAGTAAATTGGAAAATCAGATTTTTTTTATAAAAACCTCATCTCTTTCTCTCTCTCTCTCTCTCTCCCTCCCGTCGACATTCCTCTCCCGTCACCTTCCAAGCACCATAACTTCCGCCACCGACCACCTCTGCCCCTGCCGTCGGCGCCAACAGAACCAGCTCAGTTCCGTCTTCAAGCCCCGACCACTCTTCGCTGCCAGCCGCCGCTGTAGTCGCCGGATTCCGTCCAAAAATGAGTCGATTTTGTCAAAACTTCAAACCGTTCGTTCTCCTTCAATTCTCCTCCAAATTTGTCGAGTAAGGTATGGATTTCTACCTATTTTCCATGCTCTAGCTGATGGTTGGGCAGGTTTGCATCGAATTGGACCGTAGCTAGCTCAGTTTTCAAATTGAAATTTGGCCGGTTTTCGGCCTCCGTGTTCGGCCACTTCCGGTCAGTTTTTGGGGTTGGTCCAAGAACAAAAGTGGTTCCAAATATGGTGTTATACCTAGGATAGGAGTTTGGAGCCTTGGTTTTGCGATTTTCCGGCAATGCGTTATCGCTTTGGACTCACATCGCTGCCGACGCTTGCGGCGGTGTGTGGGCGAGGGTGGTGCAGTGACACTGTATTCTGATGCGATCCTTAGGTTGTCACGAGCGCGTAGGAATTCACGGATCTCAATTTGGATACGGTTTGAGCCTCGAACGGATTTTCCATATTGTGCGATTATCGGATTCAATACTGTTGAGCCGTTGGATCGTAATCAATTTTAGATATGTTATTCTAGATAATTTGAGAAACGTGTAGGATTCGACAGATTGTGAATCGGAGTCCCGGATACTCCGAAATCGCGAACCCTAGGCCTAGGGTTTAGAAATTATGCGATTCCAGGATTGTGATCGATCCGACCGTCCGATTGACACTAATACCCTCGGGACATGTGTCCTAACTATATTGGACCTTCTAGCGGCATCCGGATCATATTGTGAGGTCATGGACCCGTGGGGTTCCGGATTGACTTTTTGGACTTTAGCGCTATTTGAGTCCCAAGATACCGCTAAACTATCCCACGTGGGAGGAAAGCTGTTATGGGCATAGGGATCACTTTAAATTGACGCACGTACTTTTAGGAGCCGGGGGAGGGACCTTCAAGAGGTCCAGCGAGCCCAGACTATCAGTGAGTAGACTCTTTGTTTTAATAAATGAATGTAAGCAATTCAGTTTCAGTTATAAGCTGTTTATTCTGTTACATATTTTATGTTGCATGCTGCCGAGTGAAATCTCCTTTAAAGAATATAGAAAAAGTTATTCTCGTTAATTATCAGATAAATGGCAGCATAATTTTAAAGGTTTCAGAAAGTTAATTATTCATAAGATTTTCTTCAGAAACTTTATATTTTCTTAAACCACCTTGTACCCAGATATTAAATGTTGCCTTCGGATTATATTTGTTGCCTTCGGTTTAGTCAGCATGCTTGACAGTTGCCCCACGAGTTCCTTGGTACTCGAACTCGTGTGGAGCGAGAATGCGGATAAAGGTGGACTACGGTCCCCTGAATCCTGCCAGTTGCGGCTCGGACTGACTTCGTGTCACTGAGACCTGCGAGTATGTGTCACCCATGGTGATGCAAGGAATTGACGGATATAAGGAATTGACGAAAATAAGGGTACACCTAGGTGATAGTTTAAACTGTTTTCAAATGTATATAATTATATACATGCATTGATTTCAGAAATAAAGAAAATAAGCTAGTTGATATAACTGTTTTTACAGTGGGGTTAGTATGTTCATATGGTATTCTCTAAACTTTGTTTTTGGGTCCACACACCCTTTTTGTTGTTTTGTGCCCCCAGGCAGTAGACGTGCACAGGAATCCACCACCGGACCACTTCCCATCTTCCGCGCCTTTCTTCTGATGTAGGATGTGTATTTTTTGCAAAGATTCACTCCTTTGTAAATTCGTAGTAGTCGCTGTTCACCTGTTTTCGTGTTTACTCCTGAGATGGAAGGGCGAAGTTCCCCACTGGCTTGGAGACCATTTGTTGGTCGACAAGTCAGCTTTCTTTGGTGTGTGAGCGTGCCACTGCTAGCAATGTAAATCCTAGCAGACTTCTTTTTAGAGTGGATAACTTGCGCCCTAAGTTACTGACTTCTAAAACAAATGATTGTGAATTTGGGTGAGGAATATCTCCCAAGTAAGTTCTTTTCTTGCCTCAGACTGGTGAGGACTTTCATAATTTATCTCAGTATCAAATGGCTGTTCTGGCCAGAAATATTCGATAGAAGTTGGGCTGTTTTAGACAGAACTGCCTTTTACAAAATAATAAATATGTATATCGATGCTAGGAAGGTTAAAAGATGGCCAGAACTCAGTTTCTGATTGGATGGAAGGCTCTGGTTTGGGCTGGACTGGACGCGCCTGGGCCGGTCCGTGCTGCTTCGTGACTTCAGATGCTAGGCTGAGCTATAAATCGATACCAAAGTTCAATTTTGGCAGAGCTTTATGTTTACTTCACGCTTCGTGAGGCCTTTGAGTGGGCAGAACTGCAGCTTCTTCAGTTTGAAGGGGCAGAAGTGGCTGTTCTCGAGGGTTTGGTGGGCTAGGGATTGCACTACGAGCGTTGTTCTGCTTGAGCAGGACTCTTCATAAGTTCGCTGAGGTCTCCACGTTTGTGAAAACTCAAACTCTGCTTGCCTTGGCTTTTGCTGAACCAAATTTGTAAGGAGAGAGATCTCGTTTTAGAAGACTTATTTTCTAAGTCTGAACTTTGGAATTCTGATCTAAAGTTGGTTTCTCTTGGAATCCAAGTGAGCTTTTGGTTGTTTTCTTGTTGTTGTTTTTTTTTATTGATTGATGAATTGAGTGTCCTTTCCTTCCTTGCCTACTTCTGCTTTTATAAGAGACCCTCTTGGGGAGGTGGTTTTTTTTTTAATTTTAATAATGGGCGGTAAAAAGATCTCCTATAATGTGAAGTAAAAGGGATTTTTATCAATCATGGCAGATAGACTCTCAGTAGTCACCTCCTAAAGCAGTCCCTTCCCTGGTTTCCTGGGTGGCAGCTTTCTATTTCAACCAACGCCACCGTCTGTGTGGGCTAAATTTTATGGCGGTTGGTTTTCTTTTGTATTTTCTGAACAACTCCCTGTTTCCCGTTCTAACTTAGAAAGCGTGACCCGTGAATTCCTTGGAAGATGGTGTATTGCTTTGGAGCAAAATCTCCGAACACAGATGGGTTTTGATCTTCTGTTGGCAGTGCTTCAGAGATGTCCCTCTCATATTTTTAACTTTGTTGGAATTGCTGACTTTTCAAAGCTGAGGTAGCCACGTGGGTGTGTTTTTAATCCCTTGGGTTTGAACCCAATAAAAATTATGGGCTGATCCTTGAAGCCCAAATGACAGTTTCCACGTTGGTCTTTCTTGGGCTGGGGACTTTGTTTTCGACATCCTGGCGTGAAGCCCAACCTGTCTGGATCCTAATTTTGTTAACCTCAAGTTTTTGGGCTGGGCAGGTAATTTTACCGTGGGCCTGTCTTTTGAACTTTGGCGTGCTAAATTTAGGCCCAAACAATGCCCCCGAAGTCTGAATCATTTTGGAACGGTTTCAGACTTAATGTTTTTGCCATTAATTTGCGCGCTAGTCTTTTCCGTTTTTTAGCCCGCGTCTGCCACGTCCGCCTACCACGAACTAGAGTTCGTGGGAAAACGGCTAGTTATTAGCTAGTTACTAGCTAATAATCATCAGGTGCCGTCCCATCTTCTTCTTCCCATGTTTTCGAGCTTCTCTTTTAAAAGAAATTCAAATCCACCGCTTCTGAAAACCTAGCCCCTCCGACTCCGTTCTTCCGAGCTTTTCTTCGGGATTTCCATTGTTTCCTTTGGACCTCCCTTTTCTTTCACTCTCTCTCTGCTTCTTCCCTCGAATCAGAAATGTCTTCCCCAAGGTCTCATGCTCAGTCTTCTTCAGCCCCAGTTCCTCCCGATTACATTACTGGGACCGGGATTGATGCTCATGCGATAGAAGTCATGAGCAAGCTTCATCCCTTTGCCCAAAAGAACCTGGATGAGAATGTCCTTCATTTGTTCAAGAACACCCTAGTGTTAGGGCCTCACTGGTTTGGTCCTGTTCCGGCTGAGATGGCAGAATTGTTGAAAAAGGATGCCGAGGCTCCTTTGTGCTTTGAGAGTACTTCTGCCCTGGCTTCTTATTCTTGGGTTAGCAAGAATTTGAGCCGGTGTTTCCCGTCTAGCGAGGTGAGGAACAGTCCGGTCAAATGGGCAGACTAGATTGACAGACTTCTCCCGAGATATGGGGGTCACTGGAGGAGAGCCAGGATTTATGATGCCATTCTCCTGTCCAAGCAGTCGATTAACAGAGTGAGAACCTGCTTGCCGCTGTTTTGTGCTTCTGGAATTCTGCCAGCAACACATTTGATTTTCGTGTGGGTCCTATGGCGCCAACCCTGCTGGATATGGCCCAGATCTTTGGGTTCAGGCCCCATGGCAGGCCTGTTGATGCTGTTGGAGATTATCACAGGCGGAAAAACCAAGAGAAAGTGGTCACTCCCTTCACTATCTCTCCAGCCACGATCAACCAGAACTGCTCTTTCTCCAATTATCTAAAGAAATTTAGTGTTGAGAAGGACAAGGATCAGCAACACATGTTGTTCCTTCTATATTGGCTGAACCGGTTCGTTTTCCCCAATCGATTTTCGGCAGTTCTGCTTGAGTACAGACATCTGGCAGAAGCGCTTCACAATCACATTGATGTGGGGCTTGGGCCTATAGTTCTGGCTCACCTTTTCAAGAATCTGCACACTGCCACCCTGGAGAATCCACTGAACCTGTCGGCCCCTGGCGCATTCTGGATGATCCAGATCTGGCTGCAGGTCTATTTTCCAGAGCTAAGGTTCCTAGACATAGTTCTGCCTGAAGACCAAGTCCTGGCCCTTCCTCTAATATCGGCAGAAGTGCCCAAGCGTTCTATTGAGGAGTACTTGATGCTCTTCAGGCATTGTACAAAAGGGTCGGTAGCTCAATGGCAAGTGGTGATCAGAAGGACCTATCCTTGGTTCCAGACTGGATTTCGGTTGTTCGAGAAGGAACCAGAAGACGAGGCTGCCAGAACAGACTTCAGGAAGAAATTTCTGAGCATTACTCTGCCCAGAGATCTACCCCACGGTGGGGGCAAACCTCCAAATTATCATATGGGGGCAGAAGTCTATCATCCCAACTTCTGTGCAAGGCAGCTTGGCTGTCCTCAGCTCATTCCGCTGAAATCATATCGGAGTTGCAACCAGGCCTCCTCTTGGAGGGATGCAGATGATCTGGAGGTGCACAAGGATGCCCGGTGTGCAGTGAACAAAATCAACAACAGCACGGATGCCCTCTATCCCTCATGGGAACCGAATTCCTGCAGTTCCGCTGACTTTGACGCCTGGTGGAAAGCCAGATTCCAAGGTCTGCCTACTTCTGTCACTGCCCTCAAGGTGCTTTTTGATGGTTGGGAAAACTGGCTCATTTTTGCGGATGGGGACGCCAAAATGCACATGGTCCAGACCGTCAAAGACATCAATGCACAAATCATAGAAGGTAGATTTCTGATTCTGTCTGGAATTTGTTCTGTCTTGATGATCGATTTCTAATGTCTGTTCTGCCTATATCAGATCCTTCTCTGACAACCAACGTAGGTGGGCAGTCTGTTCAGGCTGGAGAAGTGATTGGTAAGTTTGCTTTTAATTTGTTTCTTCTGTCTTTTCCTGCTGGATTGGTTTCTAATCTCTAACTTCTTGGTGCAGTCTCTTCTGTTATTGCCGCCGGGGACTTGGAGCTTCCTTCTACATATGAAGAAGATGAGGTCCAGGTAGAACAAACCTCTGCCGAGGCCGCTCTTTCTGGCAGAAGAAAAAGAAAAGGACCTACCCCTCCTCCAGACAATACCACGCGGCCTGGCATTTCAGGTAAGCTCGTGATATTCCAGCTATTCCTTTCAAATTTATTCTAACTTGCCTTCTTTTTCCTAATCTTTGCTTTTTGTTCTATCCAGCTGAAAGTCATTCCCCTCATCCTACTAAGTTGAAAAAACTTAAAAAGAGGAGTGAAGTGGAGTATGTTGCCACAGAAGAAACCGCAGCAGTCCCTACCACTACTTCTGGGACGGATGAAGAGCTGCGAGAGGCTTTTGAGGAGGTGGAGCAGGAAAAAGAGCTGGAAGAGTTGGAAGGAGTGCCTCAGGAAAAAACAGCAATTGTGGAAGGAGAGGTGAGTTTTATTTCTGTGATTTGTATCAGTTCCCCTTTCGCCCCATTCCTTCTGTTCTAACCCCTGTTTTGTAGGAGGAGATCCCTGCTGAGGTGATTGCAGAGAGCATTGCCTTGGCGCAGAAGCAACAAAGGGGTCCAAGGGCTGAGCTGACTAGCTCAGAACTGGCCCTATTTGAGGATGCCGAGGCAGAGCACTCTACTGCAGCTCCAGCGGCTGAGGATCAGGCGGAGCGGTCTGCATCAGAGCCTGTGGATCAGGCAGAACTATCTGTTGTAGTCCCGGAGGCTGAGGTGGAAACAACTGCCGCTGTTCCTGTGGTTGTGGTAATTTTCCTCCTTACCTGTCCATATTTTCCTGCAATTCTGCTTTGTTCTCCCTTTTTAACTGTTGTAGCCTTTCCAGGTAGAAGTGCCTAAAGCTGTTGGCGCCCTGGCAGTGGTGACCAGCCCCCTGAAGCCCCCCATTGTTACTGTAAGCTTTTATAAATTTTAGGCCCCTTGTTTTCCATTTTCTGCCTGGTCTTAACTCATGCTTTCTTCTGCAGATGCCTATTCATTCTTTTCCAGGATCATCTACCACGGCTTCTTTTGCTGATCCAGAACTGGAGGAGTTTGAAGCCATGGATCTGGATGCTCAATTGGATAGGTTGGAGAAACTCAACTCTCCTCCAGGCAGGGAAAAATCTAGGGCAGTGGAGGAGGCCATGGAGAGGTTGAAAATCTGGTAGTCCACTGAGCTGGAGCTTGACCAAGATAAGGAAGCCTTTGATTAGCTAATGAAGGACTTGGACCTGCTACACAGACAGAACATGGCTCCGAAGCCTATTCTTGAGATGGGCCTAAGCTTGGCCAGAGATGTGCTCAACTTGCATGATCGTTATGAGGATCTTAGGCCCACCTTCAAGACTTCTGAGTTCTGCAAGGCCACTCATGAAGCCAACCTGGCTGATTTTGCAAAGCAGAAAGTAGAACTGGACCAGATGGTGGCAGGATACAAGGAAGCTAGGGCTACCGCAGACAAGCTGGAGAAGCAAATGGAAGAGCTCCAAAAACAGCTGGCAGAGTGCAGGGAGGTGCAGAGCAGGCTTGGGGCTGGACTGAGTTCTAAGACCAAGGCTACCTTCCTTGTGCAAAGCATGGTTGCAGCTTCCAAGCCAGCCTTGGAAATTGCAGAGGCTTCAATTCACCAGGGGGTGCTGCTCCAGAAAGAACTCTCTGTCAAGAAGGCGAACCTGTAGGAAACCCTTAGGAAACTAGGGTTTTAGTCTTTTCTAATTTTAGTTTCTTTATTGTTTGAACAATTTTGCCGCGAGGGTGGCTATTTTTATATAAGCTTATTTATTTGTTGCCCTTAAATAGCATTTTACTACTTTTCATTTACTCTTGATGCAATAACCGGACACAATATTGAAAGTAAAAACAAAATAACTTTAAAGCAAAAATAGATCCAAACAAAATTTTTTTTCAAAAAACAAAAGGGGTCAGTCTTGTTCTTTTTCTATCCCAGGGTCCGTCTGTACAGCCTGCGAATCCCACATGGTTGGATAGAATTTCTTTAACCATTCGCCATTGATTGGGGCAGTATGAATAACTCCATCTCGGTCCTGCAACCTGTATGCCCCCATTCCGAGGATCTGGTTAATTACAAAAGGGCCTTCCCATGTAGGTGACCATTTCCCATATCCAGCTATGTGTGCTCCAAGGGGCAGAATTGCCTTCCAGACTATTTCTCCCTCTTCAAAACTCTTGTTTCTGACTCTTTTGTTGTAGGCCCTCGACACAGCCTGTTTTCCTGCTAAGAGTTTGTTGAGGGTGTCAATCCTTCTTGCATCCAATTCTTCCAATTCCAGCAGCATGGCTTGAGAGTAGTCTTCTCCAGTGAGACCGTGCTGGTGAGCAATTCTAAGAGACTGGACTGCTATCTCCATGGGAAGAATTGCATCATGGCCGTAGGTTAGAGCATAGGGGGTCATGCCAGTTGCTTCTCTTTTTGAAGTTCTATATGCCCACAAAGTCTCTGATAACTTCTCATGCCACTGCTTCGGATTCTTCTCCAGCATCTTTCTGATGATATTGATAATCACCTTGTTACTTGATTCTGCCTGTCCATTAGCTTGAGCATAGTAAGGAGTAGATTGAAGCAGTTTGAACTTGAATGTTTCTGCCATACCTAGCATATCCCTAGATATGAAAGAAGAACCCCTATCAGTTGTGATTGATTCTGGAATGCCAAACCTTTGTATGATCTGTTCTTCTATAAAGGTGATGATCTCTTGAGATGTTGTGGTTTTTACTGGCTTGGCCTCTACCCACTTGGTGAAATAGTCTGTGGCAACAATAATAAAACAGTGTTGCTGGCTGCTGGCTGGATAGATTTTGCCAATGAGATCCATTGCCCATCCCCTAAAAGGCCATGATTTTACCACTGGATTCATGGGAACCGAAGGAGCCTGCTGGATTAGGCCGTGCCTTTGACAGGCTTCACATCCCTTGGAATAGTTGATGCAATCCTTCATCATGGTTGGCCAGAAGTAGCCACACCTTCTGATTAACCAGCACATCTTTCTTCCCCCTTGGTGAGCTCCACAGATCCCCTCATGGGTTTCTCCCATAACTTTCATATATTCTGTCTTCCCGAGGCACCTTAATAGCACCTCATCCTTACTTTTTCGGACCAAATCTTCATTCCACATGAGGTAGTTTGTAGCCATGATTCTGACTCTTTTCTTAGAGGGCAGAGTGGGATATTGTAAGTAAGTCATGATAGGCTCCCTCCAATCATCTTCAGTGATTAAGGCAGAATTGACTCCTATCTCCATCCCTCTAGTCAAAACAGATGGTAGACTTTTCCTTCCTATCTTGATGATCCTCTGGACGCAGTCTTCGGGCATTTGTATGCCTGATGCCACCTGAGCCAGTTCATTGGCTGCAAAGTTTTCCTCCCTTGGGATGTGTTCCCAAGTAGCTTCTCTAAATTCTGTCAATAGATTTCTAGCTGCTACTAGATATACAGCCAGAGAAGGATTTAGACACTTATATTCTCCAGCAATCTGTTTTAGGACAAGCATGAAATCTCCCAAGATCTCCACGGATTGGATTCCTAATTCTACCAACATCTCAAACCCTATAATCAAAGCTTCATACTTGGCCCTGTTGTCGGTGCACTGAAAATCTAACTGGAAGGAATAGCAATGTCTGACCCCTAATGGTTCTTCCAGAACAATCCCAGCTCCTGAAGCCTTATCTGTCTTTGATCCATCAAAATATAGTTTCCAAGGTGTGAGATGAATCGAATAGATTGGATTGTTAAGGCAAACATGAGCTCTAGTTAGCAGATCCGCATTTGCTATGTCCAAAGAGTCCATGTTTTCAATTTCCTCTCCTGGGTGATCTGCTAGGAAGTCTGCCACAGCTTGCCTTTTGACAGCTTTCTGGGGGACATACTTGAAGGTGAATTCTGTCAAAGCCAAAGTCCATTTCCCAATTCTGCCCCTCAGCATTGGTCTTGTTAGCATGTATTTGATTAAGTCTGTCTTGGCAATAATGTAGATAGTGTGTGGCAGCATGTAGTGTCTGAGTTTTACAGCAGTGAAATACAAGGCCAGGCAAAGCCTTTCTATTGCAAAATACCTTCTTTCCACTTCTGTTAATGTTCTGCTTAGATAGTAGACTGCTTGTTCCTTTCCTTCTTTGTTATCTTGAACTAGCAGACTTCCAATAGATACTTCTGATGCAGATACATAGAGCTTGAGTGGTCTGCCTCTTTTTGGTGGGGACAGAACTGGTGGATTTGAGAGGTAATGCTTTATTTCCTGGAAAGCCTATTGGTGCTGTTCTTCCCACTTGAATGTTTGTTCCTGCTTCAGCCTTAACAGGGAAGAAAAAGGTTGGATTTTTCCTGCAGAATTGGATATGAATCTCCTTAGAAAATTGATTTTTCCTAGGAGACTCTGAAGTTCCTTTTTGTTCCGAGGTGGTAGGGATTCTATGATGGATTTTGCTTTATTTCTGTCAACCTCTATGCCTCTCTGGTGAACCAAGAATCCTAAGAAATTTCCTGCTTGGACTCCAAAAACACACTTTTTGGGGTTCATTTTTAGTTTGTGCTGCCTCATTATTAGGAATGCCTTTCTCAGACTTGCTACGTGGTTTCCTTCCTCGGGGGATTTAATCACCACGTCATCTATGTATACTTCCAAGGAATGTCCTATCATATCATGAAAAATGGAATTCATTGCCCTTTGGTAGGTGGCCCCTGCATTTCTCAAACCGAAAGGCATTACAGTATATTCGAAAGCACTTATATGTCCTGGGCACATGAAGGCTGTCTTGTGGATGTCTTGTTCTGCCATCATAATCTGGTTATAACCTGCATTGCCGTCCATGAAAGATAGCATCTGGTTATGAGCAGCTCCATCTACTAGCATGTCTGCCATTGGCATAGGATATTCATCCTTGGGAGATACTTCATTCAGATTTCTGTAATCCACACAGATTCTAACTGCCCCTGTTTTTCTTTTGAGAATAGGTACAATATTTGCTAACCAATCGGCATAGATGGCTGGTCTGATGAATCCTGCCTTAAGCAGCCTTTCTATCTCTTCTTTGACCTTTAGTTCTGTGTCCATAGACATTCTTCTTCTGGCCTGTTTAACTGGAAGGTAGCCATCTTTGATTGGCAGCTTGTGCTCCACTAACTGCCTGTCTAATCCTGGCATCTCGTGGTAATGCCAGGCAAAACAATCTCTGAACTCCTGCAAAAGTTCCATGAGTTCAGTCTTGAGTGGTTCCTTCAAAAGTGTGCTGATGAGGCCTTGGATCTTCTTCTGTCCCTAAGTTTATTTCCTGTAGAGGATCCTCCACTTCTGGTAGGGAGTCATCCAGTGCTGCTGGTGCAAAATCTAATACTTCCTTCTGTAAAATTTCCTCTTCTTGTTCCTCTGTGCTTTCGTGGGTGAATTCTGCCATATTGATGGCTGGATTCTGCATGAAAAGCTTCCTTTCTTCCCAGTATATCAACAATCTTTTTGTGATGGATCGGATTGTTGCAGCTCGATCCTTGTCCAGTTGATTGGGACTAAACATCAGAGTCCTGGTAGTTTAGCACAAAAAGGTCTATTCCAGTCCTCTAGAGAATTGGCTAAACCTTCTTCAATGAGCCTTTGGGCCGTGACACCATGGGGGCGGCCGTTCTGGTTGACTCCAAGGAAAGTGAAAGGACCGAGGTCATCATGATAATACCTTGCTTCAAAGCACATGGCAGAGGGTAGGAATGGCCGTGGATCGGCCTCTACAATCTCCATGCAGCCTTCTTCATTCCATAGTGCTAACTGCTGGTGGAGGGTGGAAGGAATACAAAGGCTCTGGTGAATCCAATCCCTGCCAAGTAGTGCATTGTAGGTGGTGGAAGTAGTGTCTATCACAAAGAATGCTATTTTCAACTCTTTGCTTCCGACTATGACATCTACGTCTAAGATGCCATGAATTTTTGTGATGCCCCCAGCGAAGTTGGTGACGGTCAAACGTGTTGGAATCAAATCCTTCTCTGTTCTGCCCATCTTGGTCAGCATTCTGTGGGGCAATAGATTAATGGCTGCACCTCCATCTACCATGATCTTGGAAATAGGAATACCTCCAAGATTTGCCGTTATAAACAAAGGCCTGAGGTGATTTTCCATTTCTCTAGTCGGTTTGGAGAAACAAAGTTGCTCTGTAGCTGGGTTATTGGCTATTCTGCCTGTCCTGGGGTTGTCTGCTTGCCGTTCTGGTGGCTCCTTTGCTTCTGTCAATCTACATTCAAAGCTTTCCTGAGAGAAAACATCTCCTTCCAAAGTGATTTCTTGTCCCTCGGCGGCCCTGAATTGCTCTGGTAGGATGAATACCATGTTAATTCCCAGATCATCCTGTAGCAGGTCTTCCAACTCTGCGCCAAAAGCTTCTGTTTCTGCGTCCAATTCTTCACCAAATTCTATCAGTTCTTCCCCGTATTCTTCCGTCCAGTCATCCTGCTCTACAGCTCCGAGGGGCTCATTCCGATCATCTGCAGATGGTTCGTAGTCTAATTGCTCTTCTTCATATTCCTCAGTGTAGTCGTCTTCTCCTTGTAGCGGCGTAGACCCGGATTTCTCTGGTGCCTGTATGGTGTCGGCATGACTGCCGGATGACAAGGCTAGATGGATAGAAGATCTAGCTGGAGGTTCTGTTTTTAGCAGTTCCCTTGACTGGCATGCTTTCTGTTCTGTCTGGGGAAGTGTTTCAGGATTTTTTCCTTTCCTGACAGAATTGGTCTCTGGATGTACTTGCGTATTATCCTGGCTCTTAAGATATGTGCAGTATTGCCTTTGGATTCTTCTTTTCTGAGTTCTGGTTAGCTCCAGAGTTGGTCTACCGCTTTTTCCTACGGAGTACCATCTACCCTCTATGATCGTTGCCAAGGGCTTTTCATTTCCGGGTGTCTTGACTGGTATTTCCTTCCTGGGTTGCTCCGTTCTCCTTTCGCTGTATTGTGTAGGCCTAAGACAGCTCTTCTGCCTTGTTTTATCTCGGGATGAGGTTCCAATCCTGTCGAAGACACTAGGTGTGGGCTGATTTTGTCTGTCTAGAACCACCTTTAGCTCTGTTTCACATTTGCACCTGCTACAGAGCACCACCCCAGCCGAGATGGTCGCTCTTGGTCTTTGACTGGTTTCCCTTATGATTCTTCTGCCTCTGCTGCAACCAGCATCTGTCATTGGCTCAATTTCCCTCTGTTCTGGCCAATTCAAGTTGACCATATTGACTTGTGGCTGAGGGAAAGGATCTGTCGTGACCGGTGGGGGTTTTTCTGCCAATTTCAACCTTCCTGCCGTTATCCCTTCTTGTATTACGTCCCTGAAAACAACACAACTATTGGCAGAATGGTTCCAAGAGTTGTGCCACCTGCAGTACTGTCTGCCCTTGAGTTCTTCCGGCTTGGGTATTCTGTGGGGCATTTCTATCGCCTTTTGCAGCAGCATTTCATCGAACAAAGCATCAACCTTGGTCAAATCAAAAGAGTAAACCTTGTTTTGCGTTGGCTTGTTAGGAACGAATTCTCCTGTAGGTGGCTTTGTAAGGGCTTTGCAACTAACGGGATGTTTTACTTTTGCCATTTCTGCCACTGAAACCTCTCTCTCTTCTGATTCTTCTGCATCTTCCTGTGATTCCACCCTAATCAGGTGGACTGAAGAAGAAGGGGTTTTGTAGTATGTACCTTTGGAGGAGTTCCTCCTTTGCTGTTCTTCCCTGAGTAACTCCTCATATTTGGATGCCTTATCAGCCAGTTCTGCCAGGTCTCCGAACAACATTCCGTCGAACCTCTTCCTGAGAGAGATTTTAAGGGCAGCTTGGGCCATCTGGATGAAGTGTCTTTCTTCCATAGGGATTCGGCACTACATTTTGAGCTTTCTGAACCTGGTTATGAAATCTTGAGCCCGTTCATCTTCACTTTGCTTGAGGGCAGCTAGATCACTGATGGTGACTTCTGGCTGAATCCTGTAATAGTAGTCATGGAAGACATTTTCCATCTGCTCCCAAGTTTGAACAGAATTAGCTGGCAGGCTGGTGTACCAGGTGAAAGCCTGTCCAGAGACAGAATTGCCGAAAAGCCTTAATTTCAACAGAGGGTTGTTCTCAATAGCTATGCATTGGACGGAGAACCTGCCTATATGTTCAACTGAGGAAGCATGGGGGTCCTCCTCGTTGAACAAGGTGAAGTTTGGTACTTTGAAACCTGGAGACAGCGGTATTTGATCGATATAGGCTGGGTATGGCTTTCTGTAAGTAGGCCTTTCCCCTCTCCTAGCCTCGGGCTCCATGATTTCTCTGATCATTCTTTGCAATGCTCCTATGTCATTCAAAGCATTGACGGGGGGAAGATTTTGTCCCTGTTCTGGCTGGACGTAATCGATCCTAGGCTCCACTCTGTATGGTCTGGGTGGAGCTTCCTCCCTGCGCCCTTCCTGCTCTTCGATGTCTGGGTGATTCCTCCAGTTTGCCCCCGGCCTATTCCTGCCATGATTAGCAAAAAGGTTATTTCCCCCTCTGCCTCTTCTCCCTCTTGCGGGTGGAGGGAATGGATTAGGGCCCATCCTTTTGGGTCTATATGGCAATACTGCTGGTGGTTCAGGCAGAAGTGTCAAAGGTTGATCATGCGAGGCCACATGAGGTGGAATGGGCTGAGGTTCTGGCTGGTTCTGCTGAGCTAGTGCAAGATCATCTGGTCGGGCTGGGGCTTCGTGTTCTTGATTAGGAAGGGCTCCTTCCCTCGGACCAGCCTGGATTTCTCTGTGGTCTGGTACTCCAGCCATCTGTGCAACTAGGGGGTTTTCCTGGTATGGCCATGCTAGTCCTGGCGGAGGGCCATAAGGGAGATCTAACTGCTGGACTACAGCATCCGGGTTTCGGATTCTGGCCATGGCGGATTCTCGGTCCTTCCGGAACTGTCTGTTAACCTGCCATTGCATCATGGCTGTCATGTTATTGAGAGTGTCCTGGCTCCTTTGTACTGTGATTTCTTGTCGGAGTACTGACTCCTGTATTTGATTCATCCTTCTGGAGCCAGTCCTGGAACATCTACTTCCTGTACTGCCGTGGGCAGATTGCCTAGCATCGCTTTCGTCTGACTCGAGGCCTTCCCTGAGAGCCCTCTAGTTTATCTCCATATCTGGTGCGGGTTCTGGCTAGAGCTTCCGGTATTTATAAATCTGTGAATGATTATGTTAGAGTACGTATACTGAGAGGTCCCACTGGGCGTGCCAAATTGTTCACCCATTTTCGTGTTTACTCCTGAGATGGAAGGGCGAAGTTCCCCACTGGCTTGGAGACCATTTGTTGGTCGACAAGTCAGCTTTCTTTGGTGTGTGAGCGTGCCACTGCTAGCAATGTAAATCCTAGCAGACTTCTTTTTAGAGTGGATAACTTGCGCCCCAAGTTACTGACTTCTAAAACAAATGATTGTGAATTTGGGTGAGGAATATCTCCCAAGTAAGTTCTTTTCTTGCCTCAGACTGGTGAGGACTTTCATAACTTATCTCAGTATCAAATGGATGTTCTGGCCAGAAATATTCGATAGAAGTTGGGCTGTTTTAGGCAGAACTGCCTTTTACAAAACAATACATATGCATATCGACGCTAGGAAGGTTAAAAGATGGCCGGAACTCCGTTTCTACTTGGATGGAAGGCTCTGGTTTGGGCTGGACTGGACGCGCCTGGGCCGGTCCGTACTGCTTCGTGACTTCAGATGCTAGGCTGAGCTATAATCGATACCAAAGTTCAATTTTGGCAGAGCTTTATGTTTACTTCACGCTTCGTGAGGCCTTTGAGTGGGCAGAACTGCAGCTTCTTCAGTTTGAAGGGGCAGAAGTGGCTGTTCTCGAGGGTTTGGTGGGCTAGGGATTGCACTACGAGCGTTGTTCTGCTGGAGCAGGACTCTTCATAAGTTCGCTGAGGTCTCCACGTTTGTGAAAACTCAAACTCTGCTTGCCTTGGCTTTTGCTGAACCAAATTTGTAAGGAGAGAGATCTCGTTTTAAAAGACTTATTTTCTAAGTCTGAACTTTGGAATTCTGATCTAAAGTTGGTTTCTCTTGGAATCCAAGTGAGCTTTTGGTTGTTTTCTTGTTGTTGTTTTTTTTTATTGATTGATGAATTGAGTGTCCTTTCCTTCCTTGCCTACTTCTGCTTTTATAAGAGACCCTCTTGGGGAGGTGGTTTTTTTTTAATTTTAATAATGGGTGGTAAAAAGATCTCCTATAATGTAAAGTAAAAGGGATTTTTATCAATCATGGCAGATAGGCTCTCAGTAGTCACCTCCTAAAGCAGTCCCTTCCCTGGTTTCCTGGGTGGCAGCTTTCTATTTCAACCAACGCCACCGTTTGTGTGGGCTAAATTTTATGGCGGTTGGTTTTCTTTTGTATTTTCTGAACAACTCCCTGTTTCCCGTTCTAACTTAGAAAGCGTGACCCGTGAATTCCTTGGAAGATGGTGTATTGCTTTGGAGCAAAATCTCCGAACACAGATGGGTTTTGATCTTCTGTTGGCAGTGCTTCAGAGATGTCCCTCTCATATTTTTAACTTAGTTGGAATTGCTGACTTTTCAAAGCTGAGGTAGTCACGTAGGTGTGTTTTTAATCCCTTGGGTTTGAACCCAACAAAAATTATGGGCTGATCCTTGAAGCCCAAATGACAGTTTCCACGTTGGTCTTTCTTAGGCTGGGGGCTTTGTTTTCGACATCCTGGCGTGAAGCCCAACCTGTCTGGATCCTAATTTTGTTATCCTCAAGTTTTTGGGCTAGGCTGGTAATTTTACCATGGACTTGTCTTTTGAACTTTGGCGTGCTAAATTTAGGCCCAAACAGTCGCTCTGATGTTTTGCCCTAGATTGACACTTGAACTGTTGGAATGTTTATATACGTATGCTGGCAGTTGGTTTTATCCGGATCACATTGTGAGGTCATGGACCCGTGGGGTTCCGGATTGACTTTTTGGACTTTAGCGCTATTTGAGTCCCAAGATACCGCTAAACTATCCCACGTGGGAGGAAAGCTGTTATGGGCATAAGGATCACTTTAAATTGACGCACGTACTTTTAGCAGCCGGGGGTAGGGTTTTACTTTAATACTATATTGTATTAATAGAATATTATGATCATTGAATCAGGCACCCGGGCACCAGTTGACCCGCAGGAGGGACCTTCAAGACGTCCAGCGCGCTCAGACTATCAGTGAGTAGACTCTTTATTTTAATAAATGAATTTAAGCAATTCAGTTTCAGTTATAAGCTGTTTATTTTGTTAAATATTTTGTGTTGCATGCTGCCGAGTGAAATCTCCTTTAAAGAATATAGAAAAAGATATTTTCGTTAATTATCAAATAAATGGCAGCAGAATTTTAAAGGTTTCAGAAAGTTAATTATTCATAAGATTTTCTTCAGAAACTTTATATTTTCTTAAACCACCTTGTACCCAGATATTAAATGTTGCCTTCGGATTATATTTGTTGTCTTCGGTTTAGTCAGCATGCTTGACAGTTGCCCCACGAGTTCCTTGGTACTCGAACTCGTGTGGAGCGAGTAATGCGGATAAAGGTGGACTACGGTCCCCTGAATCCTGCGAGTTGCGGCTCGGACTGACTTCGTGTCACTAAGACCTGCGAGTATGTGTCACCCATGGTGATGCAAGGAATTGACGGATATAAGGAATTGACGGAAATAAGAGTACACCTAAGTGATAGTTTAAACTGTTTTCAAATGTTTATAATTATATACATGCATTGATTTCAGAAATAAAGAAAATAAGCTAGTTGGTATAACTGTTTTTACAGTGGGGTTAGTATGTTCATATGGTATTTTCTAAACTTTGTTTTTGGGTCCACTCACCCCTTTTTGTTGTTTTGCGCCCCCAGGCAGTAGACGTGCACAGGAATCCACCACCGGGCCACTTCCCATCTTCCGCGCCTTTCTTCTGATGTAGGATTTGTATTTTTTGCAAAGATTCACTCCTTTGTAAATTCGTAGTAGTCGCTCTGATGTTTTGCCCTAGATTGACACTTGAACTGTTGGAATGTTTATATATGTATGCTGGCAGTTGGTTGTATATATATACTTGTTTTGACAGGTGTAAATATTTTGGTATTGAGCCAGTTACAAGGGCAACTCTGCCGGTTTTTCGGTAGAAGTCAACCTTGTTATTTTTATCATGTTTTGTATAGAAGGGCAAATAGGTCATTTGTGCCCGACATTTGCCAGGTGTCGGACATGCACAGGGTCTGGCCCGGATTCCAAAGTGGAATTTGGATTGGGTCCTGTCATTCAGCATGTTCAGTTGCGGATATCGCCTTGGCCTTACTCTGGGTGACGACCCCAGCAGAGTCTCCGCTTGAGAAGGAGGTGCTTACGCTTTTGCCTCTCGTCACAGGAGCGGTTTGAATCTTCTTAGAAGCCATCGTTTTTGGTGTGTTGATTGATTTTGGAACTGGAGAAAGAGATGAGAGGCAGAGATGCAGAGATGTCCCACTGGGCGTGCCAAATTTGTAAACACGAATTTCCTACGACAAATGAGACAAGAACACGTGTACAAAATAATATTTGTATTGATTTATGAAGTGTGTAGGTTACAATCTCTGTGGGTATTCTTTCACAAAAATAAAAGAATTTCCTCTTATTCGATCTCCAAGAGTGTGTGCGATTCAAGGGTTCCAAGCACTTGATCTTGAATCGAAATTTGAGACTTTGTCGAAGGCCGTCACGGCTTGATCTCGAATACGTCAGGACCAAGAGTAGTGTCACGTGGTAGATAGTCTTCGACTTTGGCTGTGGAGGAACCGACACGTGTTTGTTGTGCTTAGTGATTCTCCACGACCTTGATGAAGAGCTTGATGCCATCTAGGTGTTGCTTCAAGTAAAGAGCTCTCTTGACAGAACCCGACCCAAATTTCACTTTGAAAACTGAGCCGAACCCTATGCGTGTCCAACACCTGGCGAATGCCAGACACAAATGACCAAACTGCCCTTCTAACTAGAAACCCAGTTTTCTAGCAGCTAGACTTCTGCCGAAAATTCAACAGAGTCTCCCCAGTAAATTGAACATTTCTCAAAATTTTCCACCTATAAAACAAGCACATATATTTACACATAACCCAACTGCTAGCATGCATTAAATTATAACCAAGTAAACTAAGCATCATATCATTCTGGCCTCAGGCCTCAACAATTCAAATAAATCATTATGCTAATAGAATTTATCTCAACTTCCAGAACATTAACAATCTCTAACTCTCCAACTCGTGGCTGCACCTTGTAACCTTAGGCTACCTACATACCCTTACTGAGGGATCAAGCCACACGTAGTTCTTTCAAATACTCGAACCAAACACTACTAAAATATAAACATGCCCTACACTAAACTCCCTTTAGTTTAGTTTAAGAATATCTCAAAATTGAAATTCTCTCCACCTAGGCGTACCCCCATTTCAGTTCCATCAATTCCATTAATACCGTCAACTCCATCCTCGCAGACCGGGCCGCAACCCTTGCAGGCCTCGGAGATACCACTTCCATCCGAGCCGTAACCCTTGCAGGCCTTAGTCGCATTCCTCGCAAGCCTCGGAGATACCCCTTATATCCGGGCTACAATCCTCGCATGCCTCAGCCTCATCCCTCATAGGCCTCGGACATACCACTTCCATCCGAGCCGTAATCCTCGGACCGTACTCTTAAGGAGTCCCCCAAAACTTTCAATATACCTACGACACATGTCCCGAGAGTTTGGTCTCGATCGGACAGTCGAATTAATCACGATCGCATGATCGGACGGTTACTGTAAACCTAACCCTAGGGTTGGCGTTTCTGGAGTATTCGGGACTCCGTTTTACGATCTGTCGAATCCTATGCGATCTTTAAATTATTTAGATCAACATATCTGAAAATGACTACGGTCCAATGACTTAAACATATCGAACCCGGAAAACGCACACTAGGCGAGGTCCGTTCGGGGTTCAAACGTTATCCGAAGTGAAATCCGTGGGTATCTACGCACTCCTTAGGACTAAGGGATTATTCTTGGACTAAAAGTGGTCCCCACCATGCTGCCCGCGCAATGGTAGCGCATGGGTGGCTTGATCAAATCCGATGACTAAAAAACTTCCAAATTGCAAGCCCAGCTTCCTACCCTAGGTTCATAACATGATTTGGAGCCATTTCTGTTCTTGGACCTACCCCAAAAAATCGACAGAAGTGGCCGGAATCAGAGGCCGAAAACCAGCCAAACTATTATCGCTAAAATACCCTCCAAAAATCAGAAATTTCTCCTAAATACCACAACCAACAGCTAGAGCACCTCGAGAGGTTGAGAAAACATACCAGGAATGCCAGATTTGGTGCCCGAAATCGTTCGAACAAGCTAGAGAGAAACTCACACAAAACCAGCTGGATTTATTGTATTTCCCACGGCCTGAGAGCGCGGTGGAGGTGGCGACATGGTGGGGTAGGACGGCGGAGTGGGGGGGGGAAGATAATATGCTTGTGTTGAAAGGGAGAGAGAGAGAGAGAGAGAGAGAGAGAGAGAGAGAGGTTTTCAAAATCTGGTTTTTCAAAATTATCATTTTGCCCCTCAGTGTATTTTAATCGTATCTCCCTCAATACAACTCGGATTTGGGCCCAGTACGTATCTACGGACTCGTTTCGACGCAATCTATGCAATGGCATAGTTGAAGTTTCCAAATTCCTTCCTGGTCAAAAAGTCAACTTTAAACCTAATAAAATATTTCGGGGGTATTCTAGTCCTTTCCTTGAATAAAATAGTAATTAAGAATTAATTAAGGATCGGGTTGTTACATCTTTGGTTTTACAAAGTGTGTGTGTCTCCCCCTCCGAAGATCCTTTCTCACGAATATGAGCATAGTATTTATAGACAAAGAATTGAGTCTTGGTTTGGAATCCCCAATCTGAGTCCCTTGATTTGTGGGATTGGTTTCTGATTTGATTTAATTTGAGCTAATTGATTTAATTTAGCTCTTAATTAAGTCAAAATCCTTCATTTAGGGAAATTAACTCGTGATTTAGGAAGATGACCAAATAAGGATAATTTATTCCTTTTCGGCGTATGATTTCATTTGATTGATGAAGATCTTAGATGGCAACATGTGCAATCTCTGGTGTACACCTTTGTCTACATGAGTCATGTGCCACGTGTATTTATGTGGAACCCACGAATTTTCCAGTTATCTTTAACTAGTCAAATTTGAATTTTGACTATTGACTGTAAATTAGTGAATTTTTATTTTACTAAAATTTCCACGTCTACATATACCAATTAGGATAGAAAGACAACAGTTTAATTTACCCTTAACCTTTATATCCCCTATAGGATCACATCCCTTTATCTTAGGATTAAATTTCTTAAAAAGTTTACAAGGAGGATTTTTATACACACCTCCAGACATTACATTTTTTAAGAAAGGAATAACCACAACAGATCAAAGTAATATATTTGAGTCTTATAATAGTATTAACATAGAAGAACAAAATTTTAAATATAACATGGAAGAATTAGAAGAAATAAGTAAAGAAAAAATAGATGAACAAAATAATCTAGAATATGATGACATAATAATTTTATCATGAGTATCCAATTACAGGAAACCTAGAACCTTTAGAAATTATGCAAATAGATAGACCAAAAAATTTAGAAGAATTGTTACAATTAGCTAAACAAACTAGAATTATAGGAGAAGATCTCCAATTACATTGGAATAAGAATAAGATATTAGCAAAATTAGACATTATTAATTGGACTTAAGAATTAAAACAGCAGATATGCCTTGTAACTTGTTAGATAAGCAAGAATTTGAACAGCAAATAAAAGAACTTTTAAACTGAAAAGTCATTAGACTTTCAAAATCTGGATATAGATTAGCAGCCTTTGTAGTTAGAAAACACTCAGAACTTAAGATAGGTAAACTAGAATAGTGTATAATTATAGGAGATTAAATGATAATACTTATGAAGATAGTAATAAACTACCAAATAAAGATGAACTTATGAATAAAATACAAGAAAGTAAATATTTTAGTAAATTTGATTGTAAATTAGGATTTTGGCAAATTAGATTAGCAGAAGAATCAATCCAATGGACAACATTTACTTGTCCAGAAGGACATTTTGAATGGCTTGTAATGTCATTTGGATTAAAAAATGCACCATCAATCTTCCAAAGAAAGATGGACCAAATCTTCAAAAAGTATGATAATTTTTGTAGTGTATATGGAGATGATATATTAGTTCATAGTAAAAATAAAAATGAACATAGAAAACACTTGGATATTATTTTCAAAGAATTTATTGATAATGGGGTGGAACCTCAACTTCCTTCATGGTATCAAAGCGGGTTGCCCACGTGTGAAAGCCCAACAGCCGCACGTGCTCTACGTCACCCAAAATGTGTTGTCCACGTGTTAGGCTTGAAAATTCACCACATGTGCGGGGGCGTGTGAGAATGTGAAGGTAAAGAGTCCTAGATTGGAAAGTTGTGAAACCCAGCAAGGGCTTATAAGGAGTTGGGCTACTCTTCCATTGCCAATTGGTTTTGGGGCAAGACCCACAAGCTTGGCTTGGGTCAACCAAGGGGTTTAAGAGAATGTAGAATTCTCACCACCAAAAAGTCAGCTGGAGTTTGGGTTTCCTTCAATAACAATGGCAGCCGAAATGGTGAAAGAAAAATTAGTTACCTGAGCTGAGCTTTTACCAGAATGGTTGTTGAGTTTCCATAGATGAACAATCGGCTGGAATGTTTAGAGCTGTGGGTATAGGAATTTTAAACAATAGACCATAAAAGATCTTTTGGAAGAAATATAAGGCCAAGGTTGGCCCATGTTGATCCTTGGTTAAAAAGTTGGCTACCTGATGCCAACGTTATGCAGATGGTTTTGGTTTATAACTATCGGACAATTCACATATACTATATATATATAAACAAAATGGCCAAGAGAATGGCCTTTTGAAGTTAGTTGGATAGTGGACTTGGCTGGGAGAATGGTGGAAGAGTTGGTTGGGACAAGTCAAGGACTTGGCTGGAAGAGTGGTCAAGTCAGACCCACACATGGGTCATTTTGATAATTCTAAGGTGGGTGTTTCATTCTTTTGGACCGGGGAGGCTGACGGAAGGAACTTTTGGTCCTTCTTCTTTTGACTGCGGGGCGGGCCACCACCAAGGCCCGAATTTGGGCTTGAATGGAGTGTGAGTAAATGGATGTGTTGCGCTTCTAACTTCTGACCAAACGATTGATCGGTCAAGCAAGGAACCTCCTCTTGGCCTAGATTCTCACTTCTTCGGGCTCGAGGATGGTTAGGTTTCGTACGGATATTTTTGTGATTTTTGGAGTTTTATGTAAAAATAATGCAATTAAACTAAATGTGCGTATAAATGTAAAGACAAGAATTGAAGTGCGATAAAATAAATCAAAGCGATAAATAAAGCAAGAACGAAATAAAAGCGATAAGAACGATAAGAACGATAAAATAAACAAACTTGAAGTTAAACTTAATTGAAGTGCGATAACAATGAAATATAAAGGAATAGAAATAAACTTGAATTTAAATGACAAGAAATATAAATCGAACAAGAATTTAAATGACAAGGAAAATATAAACTTACACTAGAAAAAGGAAGAACTCACTACACTAGGTGCTTAAAAAGTAAAATCCTAAGTCTAGGAAAAGAAAAGTGCGAGACGAAAGATAAGTTTGTTTGTCTGATGTTTTCGTCGAGCAAGGTTTATATAAGGCACTCGTCAGCCCATGGGCTGGCCATTGAATGGCCAAAGGTCAACTGTTTTAAAACTTCTTTCCTTCCAAGGCTCCCCTAAATTTGCATTGATGGAAATATTCTGACATGCTTGATTCTTTCTTGCTTTGGAACATTCGGAGTTATTATCGAATTCCTTGATTTCTTTCCTTGTGAGGCCTCAGTCATGCGCACATAATCCTCTGAAAATCTGGGCCTGAATAGGTGGCTTAAACTTGCTCCTCTAATTTCTCTTGTACTACCACCTATATAATATATATTAAATTTTAAATATATATATATATATATATATGTTATGACAGAGAGCTTCCATTGAGGGATCCCTCAAATAAGTTATTTGAGGGACACCCCTTGTAGGGCCCAGTCCGGATTGTATTTCACTAATGCAAACTATCTATTTTGTAGATACACATTCAAAGATCATCTCTACAAAAAATCACTTGAATCCGATATTATTTGACCATTCAATTGAGTTATTGAAATTTTAGTACGTTGTCAAAGTACCGTGTTCATTGATTTTGTAGGACACAATTGGATGTCGAAACGGTTTCCAATTTGTCTGATTTTTTGTAAAGATGATCTATGAATGAAGACCTAAAAAATAGATGGTTTGGATCATTGGAAAAAAAAATTGTAGGGTATCCTAAAAGGCGTCCCTCAAATAAAATTATTTGAGGGATCCCTCAATAGAAGGGGATTGTATGTTATGATATTATATATATGTAATATAATATCACAAAACATGATATGGAGGGCTTAAGCTTGGGAACCTCCAGCCGCAACACTTGCAACAATCCAAAGCTCCACTTGCATTCATTCATTCATATACATATATATATATATATATGAATGTAATGAGATAATTGGATTCCAACCCGAAAAGCCTACAGCCCAATTCGCAAAAATATCAAATGCTCCAACCGCCACTATTCATGTGCCCTGTCTGTTCAAAACCAAAAGCAACCTAGTCGCAATCTCTAGCAAAAAACCAGGGCTCTGGCCTGCCCCATAGCCCTCCAACTACTCCAGCCCCATATTTGGCCCGAGACACTGGCTGCTCCAAATCTTAGCCGCTACGAGACTCCTTCAATCCTGCCCGAGATCTCCCAAGCTCTCCAGCATTTCGGTAGCAAGAACCCCGACATTTCCGGTCGCTAACTCCTCAAATCTCTGCCGAGATCTTCCTCTTCATTCCAACTGCCCGGTAAGTCTCGCAAGGCCCATATTTCTTCAGCCGTGCCCAGCCATTTCGCAAGCCCGGCTCCCCCAACGAACCCCGAGCGCTATTCTTCTCGTGCCCGGCCAATTCACGTGGTTTAGGGAGTTGCCCGAGTTAGGTGGATTTCTACCACCCCCAAACAGTGGGCAAAAGTTTGGATGCCAAAAATGGTCCTCGGCTTTGGGTAATGGTTTCGTGGCTTACATATATAATTATTAATTATTATATATGTAGTTTTGTCAAAATTGGTATATTAAGTGTTTTCTTAATTCAAAGATTTTATGGGCTCGTCACGAGTTGGTCACACGTCAAAGAAGCTTACGCAATTCATTGGGCTCTCATGCCTCCCCAACATCAGTGTATTATTTTCAATCAAGACTAGGACTCTGGAAGCCATGATGTCTCACCATATGTCAAGCCAAGTCCTCGAAGGTCCAAGCCCAACCCGCAAAAGTAGGTCCAGAACCTCTAGATATTTTCATCCACGTGACAAGATCCATCCAAGAAAAGCAATCAGAGAGAGTGATGTCAATCTGGAACGTTCCTAAGGAGGAGAGAATCAATTGATCAGATTTGCAATCCAATGATCTCATTCGAATCAATTCCATGAATTTAGGAAACCACACAAGGAAAGATTTTGAACAAAGTTGACCTTTTGGCCATTTAATGGCCAGCCCATGGGCTGACGAAAGCCCCTATATAAACTACATCAGACAAAGAGCAAAAGACCCCGACATCAAACACAAAAACCTACTTTTTGTCTTTCAATCTTCTATCCCTAGACTAAGTTTTTATTTTCCAAGCAAGTAGACTAGATCAGTTCTTCACTTTCGTTAGTGTAAGTTTAATTTCTTGTATTTTCCATTACGTTGTTTTAAGATTCAATTTTATCGCTTTATTGTTAATTGTTATCGAATTTTCTTTAAGCTTAATTTAATTTCAAATTGCTTTATTTTATTGCCTTTATCATTTATATCATTCTTATTTCGTTCTTCGTTTAATTTAAGTTTATCTATCACTTTGATTTACTTTATCATACTTTAATCCTCTTCTTTAAGTTTAATCGCATACATATGAATTCAGAATAAGCACAACAGGCGCAAAAGTTTTTGATGAAATCTATAATCAGATAGCAGAACAAATTTCAACAGAAGACAACAACAATGCATACTGGAATAGCTTAAGAGAAGAAGAGCTACACAATATAGACAACATGATGGAAGCATGAAGACCATGTGAAGCTAAGCATCATCAATCCCATTTCCACGTAAAGAGATCATCCAGCAGGATAGTCGCCAAACTATTTGGCTCCATACGGCCAATACAAAGCAACATATGAAAAGAAGAAACATTTTGGTTTCATCTGGTTAGCAGAAACAGAAGGATTCCTTAGGAAATCCAAAAATGAATAAGGGCATTATTGTCCAAACACTTTAATTTTGTCCTTCTTTATAAATATTGTACCTATTTTGGGTTTATTTATAAGTCTCCCTTTGTTGTAAAATAACTGGGATATGTGCGAATATTGAGCTGCACGTAAAGTAGATGAGACACAGTATTTAACGAGGTTCGGCTATGCCTACGTCCCCGGAGAGCAGCAGTAGTAACTTTTCCACTATGTAAAATAATAGGGCTACAACTTTGTGTTTACAATATGTATGGCTCACTCAATTTTCTCTCTTGGAGAATTTCTCTCTTGCTCTCTTTCCTCTCAACTCACTCACCTTCTTTCTTCCTTCTCTTCCTCTTCTCTGCCTGACTCTCATTCTTCTCTCAACTGAAGGTGTTTTTGCAAAGGCAAGATGCCTTATTTATAGGCAGATTGGGTTAGACAAACTTTACCCAAAGTCTCCAAATGAATAGTTAGTGGGTTCCACACAAAAACCTTTACAACACAAACTTTACCCAAAGTCTCCAAATGAATAGTTAGTGGGCTCCACACAAAAACCTTTACAACACTCCCCCTTGGAGACCACAAATAATATGTCAGTTGCATCATTAAAGACTTGCTTGGAGAAAAACCCAGTGAGGTAAAAAAAAACTGGTGGAAGGAAGAAGATTACAGTAATCAGTGCAACATACTTCTGGATGCTCCCCCTGATGAATGTCTCCCCCTGATATCTTCATGATTATCTTTTGGAGCGAAAATCTTTCTAAGTGAGTGGAGGATGTAGCCATTAACAATTCTCGTACTTGAGTAAGTAAATATATTTCCAGTGAGCTATTTATGGTGTTATGCGGAGATAGCATCAAATATGCCTCACACCATCCCAAAATGATGGTGATGGAGTTGAGCTCTATCTGAAAATATGATGTCCGGTCCAATATACTTCCGGAAAATCCTTAAAGTGTCCAACGGATAATCCTCATAAAAATGCTTCAATACTTTCTTAGTATAGGCAAGAATCTCGTTGGCATAATGCTCAATCTTTAAGTTGAGACAAATATTTCATAAACTCTTCAGAAGCTTTGCAAATACAATATAATTAATGTACTCACTGAGGCAATTTATGCATATTAATATTGAGTACAGATTTTGTGCTTCAAGCACATGTCCTTTAGGGACTTGCTTTATGCAATTTCAATCCTCTCAAAGGATTTTGTTTAAAGGAATTAAACTTTATGACACATTATATAGCTTTAACCCAGCTATTTATACATCTTTAGGGAATCACTTCAGGTGATATGCTCTGTGCATTTAATAACCCTTAAAGATAATATGTTGGTCTCCGTAATTGTGTAATAAGGGGGGCACAATTGAATCTGTAAATATGGAGAAAACCCAACATTCCTTGTTTCTGCCAGAAACAGTGTGTCATACAAAGTAGGTATATTCCCTTTTATTCTGAACACCCAAGTATAAATTTCAGTATTAACATCTTTTGGGGTTCGTATTGTGGGTTTGTTCTTTCACGTTCATTCTCATTTATAATGGAATTACCTCATTCCATTTTGGCCAATGATATTGTCGACATTTAATAACTGAACGTGGTTCCAATCAACACAGCCAATTGATGATTTGAGTAGCTACTCCAAAACCAAAAATTGTCATTCATCAATTCATGATCTCATCATTCTCATTTGCACGTGCATGCATCAATTATAAGCATTTCTTTGCTTTTGGGTACCCAAGCCACTTCATGGGGCTTTTATTATGTGAGAATGTGGATTATAACCTCCAATGGAGCGTTATTTTACAGTAGGGCGTGGATAATCTCTATTTAGGAAGTTGGAACATTTAGAACCCATATATCTGTCATGCTGCAGGCATGCCACAGATTAATGCATACATGTCAATTAATTTCTGGGAGTTTAACCCATACAATTTGCTACGCATTAGGCGTGCACAGTATCAATATTGACATGTCAAAGGATTGTCCTTTCGGGACTTCAATCCACATCATTTGCTACGCAACAGGCGTGCATCATATTGATCACTGCTATACCCATATTCTGTTCTTATGGGACTTTAATCTGTGCAGTGTATTATCAATGTATCCAACTTGCAATCTGTAAAATTTGCGATTAATTTCTGGGACTTTAACCCATACAATTTGCTACGCATTAGGCGTGCACAGTATCAATATTGACATGTCAAAGGATTGTCCTTTCGGGACTTCAATCCACATCATTTGCTACGCAACAGGCGTGCATCATATTGATCACTGCTATACCCATATTCTGTTCTTATGGGACTTTAATCTGTGCAGTGTATTATCAATGTATCCAACTTGCAATCTATAAAATTTGCGTTAATAATTCATGGATACATACAAGCCATTCTTTTGGAACGGACTTATCTTCCCATTTGGTTACCTTTCAAGATAAAATATCAAATAAGTATATACGCATAAAATAACACGAGTATTGCTTACATCCTTAGGTGGGAGAAACTTTTCTCAAGTATCATTCAAGCTCGTATCAGCCCAGTAAATATAATGTAGCGCTTGATGATCTAGTTATATCCTGCAAGAGCAAAATCACAACTCTTTTCTCCGTCAAAAACAAATAACCCTCAGAGTTAGGATCACTTCATGGATTCTTTCTTCAGATGTTCATTCTAAAGAAATAAAATCTCTTATGAACAGAGAGTTATAAAAAGAGAAAAAATGCAAAAATAATGTGATATTGATTGCAAGAGAAGGTAAGCAATCAAGGAAGGAAGCTGGTGGGAGCAGACAATAAGCTCTCATATCTCCTAGTCTAGAAGGACTTCCGAAGATTAGAGCATAAGATCACCTTCACAGTTTCCTGATGTAGCGGAAACGTGATCAGGGATAGTCTTGCTTCCTGAATGGATGATCAGAGATAGTCTTGCTTCTCGGGCATATTGAGTGCTCACTGATAAGAAAAATAAGTAGATATCGCATCACTAGGTATGGAGTAAACTGGATCTCTTCTGCAAAGAAAATTTTGTTAGTAACACATTTATACACAAATACAATGAATAGGTAGAACCGGTGAATTTCAAATTAGCCATAGGAAAATTGCGAGATTCTCGGGATACTTTTGAAAAAGTAGCTCCGTGAAATCCGTAAAGCAAGATCAGCTTTGACGAAAAATAATACTTGAAAACGCCGAAAGTGTCGACAGGCATTATCAGAGGCCACGTGAAGTTTTGGACTCTGGGAAAGAAAAAGATAATATGGGGATTCGAGAAGATATTGGGATCCTGGAAATGTTGCCACATTTTCGTCTATAGATATTGCCTTTGCAAAACTTGATTGGAGCAACTGCGTTTTAACTCAACTTCCTTCATTTTCTGAAACTTTAGTTTTTATAAGACTTTCTTCAAAATCTTCTTAAAAATGGCTTCCTCTTCTTCCTGCCCAAATTATTTCAATTTAAATGATGCTCCCACAACAAACAGTGACGCCAAAGTTTGGCGTCCATCCTTTGTATCCCAAAATCGTCATCTCACAGTTAATGATTCTGTGATGATGAATGATGCTACTGCTGTCATAGTAGCTAGGAATTTCATTACTCCAATGGATGAAATGCTGTTAACAGGGAGGTCTGAGGAAGAGGCTATTGATGACTCAATGGCTTTTAGCATTCAGAGTGCTGCTTCTGTTTCTAACATGGCTGATCGTTTGCGTGCCAAAGCAAACGAGGTTGAGAGGTTAACAACTGAAAATTCGTCTCTCCAAAGAATGCTCCATGAGTCTCAACAGGAGGTTGAGAAACTTAAAGGAGAGAATAATGCCTTGTTGAAACTGGTGAGTTCGTACTCTGTTGATACACTGAGAAGGCTAGACATGCTGCAGGTCTCCAATGAAAGAATTTTGGGAGACCACGAGAGGCTCATGGCTAAGCTTAAGAGGCGCCGTCCTCTTCCTTCAGAGGCTTCCAGAACATAATGTAATTTTATAGATTTTACAGGGCCTGCACCTTCATTGCAGGTGGAAAAAATCTATCTGTTGTATGTTCCTGTTATAATAATTGCGCACATTCTTTAAACTTGCACCTGTGGTTTTTACGTCTTTTCAAAATGACGGTTTGGAACCTTGTGCCTTATAGGTTCAAATAACCACATTGACTCTCCCAAATTTCATATTTCAACGTATGGAACTTTTGGCCTGGCCTAAACACAAAACTCAGAATTTATTTGCCCTTTTCAAATGGACATGAAATATGAATTGAGTAAAAGCCACGATAATATCGCAATATAGTAGTGAAGAGCATTAACTACTATATACCCACAACCTCAAGTTCGGGATTTCTCGTATATTTGAATCCATGTGCTTCTGGCCCAGATATAACAAAATATGTGGGAAGCCTCAATTCATCATTTGAGGTTTATACTGATATTATCCATTTCACGGTGTATTCTTAACAACCGGAATTCACAAAATATATTTCTTCCTTGAGGTGTCGATTATAACAGAATCGAACTTTATTAAATTCATCATTCTCTTATGCTAAAGAAATATGTGGCGTACCACAATCTGTAATAATACCTCAAGGGTTGTCCATTTAACTGTTGGAACTTTAGGTTCTTAACACTGTTAGATTTTGAACTTCAGGCCAAAATCACATATTCTCATGGTATGGACATTCAATCCCCTTAGATTTTGAACTTCGGGCCAAAATCGCATATTCTCATGGTATGGACATTTTTACAATTTTCTGTACATATTTCTGGACTTCAAGCCCTTACATAATTGTCCATGTTTTGAGGAACTTCTGGCATCTCATTTAATTGCTCATCCATGAGTTTAAGGAACTGCAGGTTCCCTTTTGAATATAGTGACGGTTTACCCAAAATGGTTAATATTTATGCATACGTCACTATTCATGTATACGGTACTATTCATCAAGTCATGAATACGTATCTATTCATATGTACAGTACATTTGCCAGTACAATTATTTTTCATGTGTACGGCACTTTTAACCAATACGGTACTGTTACATCATCAAGGAACTCTAGGTCCTTATTTACATGTCAAGGATCAAGGATCTTCAAGTCCGATATCTTGTTTACAGGTATAGTACCGGAGAGACTGCCAGCTCTCATATCAATATCATCATCAAGGATCTTCAAGTCATGATGTAATTGTATGATGAGGATCAAGGAACTTCCGGTCCTGATCTGCATACTGTAAAAAAACTCATCATACAGAACAATTAATCCATAAAATAAATTGTTGGTAAATAAATTACTGGTATGGACGATAAACCCGCACCATACTTTAAATAAATGTAAATGTGCGGTAAAATAAATTCATAAATTAAATTGCTTGCTGTATGGACGTTAATCCCGCACCATACCTTAAATAAAATTAAATGTGCGGTAAAGTAAATTCATAAAGTATGAGGGTTAATTCCACATCATACTTTAAGTAAAAGTAAATTTGCGATAAAGTAAACGTGCTTGTATGGGCACTAATTCTGCTCCATACATTTAAATAAAAGTAAAGGCGTGGACGATAAACCCGCACCACTCTTTTAAATAGATAATGTTGTATGGGTAATAAACCTACACCATACAGTAAATAATATACAGTAAAGTAATTTCATAAAGTATGAGGGTTAATTCCACATCATACTTTAAGTAAAAGTAAATTTGCGATAAAGTAAAGGTGCTTGTATGGGCACTAATTCTGCTCCATACATTTAAATAAAAGTAAAGGCGTGGACGATAAACCCGCACCACCCTTTTAAATAGATAATGTTGTATGGGTAATAAACCTACACCATACAGTAAATAAAATAAATGTGGGGATAAAAACCACCACAAAAAAATATAGAAGGTGAAACTGTCCATATAATTACCATATATAAGGATAAAGTAAAGACAATTATTTGTGCATTCATATCAACACCATAATCAAATAATATAATATTATTATACTAATATATTAGTGGAAAGCTAGACATATCATGTTGGCTTTTCTTCTTTTCCCTTGCAATTAAGTTGAACTTGTTGTGTAGAGAAATAATAAAATAATAGAAAAAGTAAGAGGCATAGAGCTTATCCTTACAGTTGGTTTGCTCGTATATCTCTCTTGCAGACCACAGCTCCTCCACTACTTTTCTTCCTTACATCAACATAAGGGTTATTAGTATAGATAATAGTGCAACACAAAAATTATACCTAAGAGCTTCTCGTGCTGATAACGTGTTGTAAAATAACTGGGATATGTGCGAATATTGAGCTGCACGTAAAGTAGATGAGACACAGTATTTAACGAGGTTCGGCTATGCCTACGTCCCCGGAGAGCAGCAGTAGTAACTTTTCCACTATGTAAAATAATAGGGCTACAACTTTGTGTTTACAATATGTATGGCTCACTCAATTTTCTCTCTTGGAGAATTTCTCTCTTGCTCTCTTTCCTCTCAACTCACTCACCTTCTTTCTTCCTTCTCTTCCTCTTCTCTGCCTGACTCTCATTCTTCTCTCAACTGAAGGTGTTTTTGCAAAGGCAAGATGCCTTATTTATAGGCAGATTGGGTTAGACAAACTTTACCCAAAGTCTCCAAATGAATAGTTAGTGGGTTCCACACAAAAACCTTTACAACACAAACTTTATCCAAAGTCTCCAAATGAATAGTTAGTGGGCTCCACACAAAAACCTTTACAACACCCTTCTTATTTTATCAGAAATAACTATCATTTTAGTAACCTACGGTTGTGTTATTTGCAAATACTATTTTAGGATGACTATATGAACATGGAAACGTTGGAGAGTCGTTTGCACAATTTGTTTAAGCGACCCCAAAACCAGAGCCAATAGTATCAACAACTTGTTAATTCTTCCTCTCCTATTGGTACGATGGTACCGACCCCTGGTATGTCACACAATGGGAACTCAAATATGATGGCTACTTCTTCTGTGGATGCTTCTATGAACACTACAAGAGGAAGTACTAGCATTGCACCTACCACAGTCAACACAGGGAACCTGTTGCCTGCTGGCCCCTTACATGGCGGTTCATTCAATAGATCTGACGGTAAATTGTATTTTTTCATCATTTCTCTAAATTATTTAATCTGCTTCTCCAAACAACAGTTACAAAATCTGCTTTTTTTGGTTCTATGTCTAATGGATATCAGCAATCTCCTGCCAGTTTCTCCATTGGTACTGGAGGAAACAAGTCATCAATGGGTGTGCAAAGAATTATCCGCCAAATGATTCCTACTCCTGGGTTTAATAGCAGTAGTAATCAGTCTTACATGAATTTGGAATATTCTAATAATGGGGGTGGGTTTTCTACTGTTGATTCTTCAATGGTAACACAGCCACAACAGCAAAAGCAGCATATTGGTGGTCAAATTAGCCGTATACTTCATAACGTTGGCAGCCAAATGGGCAGTGAAATAAGGTCTGGCAAGCAGCAGACATCTTATGGGTTGCCAAATGGGGCTCTAAATGGTGGGTTGGGATTGATTGGGAACAATTTACCACTGGTTAATGAATCTGGAACTTCTGAGGGCTATATGACATCAACATCTTGTGCTAACTCTTCCAAACCATCACAACAACACTGTGATCAACATCAGCGGCCTAGAATGCAAGGTATGCTTTCTCTCCTCCTGTCCCTTTTTGTGTGTGCATCACATACATATATGTATATCATAAAAGTCCGGTTTATCTATAAAACTGCAGGTTGTGTTCCATTGAGCAGTTTATCTCAACAGTAATAATTGTTTTACCAGGTGATTGTTGATTTTTGGTGTGAAAACGTTTATACAGAGGAAGGAAATAGAATACTCAGAGAGAATGAGAATGTTCTGTATTTTTCTATTTTAAAGACTCACCAAAAGCATGCTCATATACATGACATATACTGCCGAAAACTAGGATCCTAAATTTTAGGATACAAGGACTCATCTCCTACCATACATGATCATTGGAGGCTACGATTCTTACACCTAGGCTAGAATCAGTTATCTCAGTACAGCTAAGAAAAGACAAAAAACAGCTATAGGAATTATCTCAAAATAGAATAGAGTAGCTAACGACTACTTCCTAAAAAAGAAAGTTCTTCATTTCTTCATTCTTCTCAGCAACAATCTGCAGGATTGTCATCTGCAATTTGTATTAAGCTCAGTAAGTAGCTTAATTCTCAACAGCCTCTCCTAAGCTGCTTACTGGCTTAACTCCAAGTTTCGACCTTAGATACTTGAATCTGTCTTTGGGCAGTGCTTTAGTAAAAATATATGCGAGCTGTTCTTCACTTCTGCAGACTTGCATGTCGATCACACCTTCTTGCAAAGCTTCTCTTATGAAATGATACCTTCTGTTTATGTGCCTAGTTCTTTGATGAAACACTGGGTTCTTGGCCATCGAAATTGCTGACATATTGTCACAGAATAGAGGTGTTGCCTCAGTTTGCATTTCACCAAAATCATCAAGAACAAACCTTAACCAAATAGCCTGTGTTGTTGCCTCAGCTGCTGAGACATACTCAGCTTCAGCTGTTGATAGTGCCACTGTATTTTGTTTCACAGAGGCCCAAGAGAATGCTCCACTTCCAAAGCTAAATGCATAGCCAGATGTGCTTCTGCTATCATCCTCACTGCCTGCCCAATCTGCATCACAGAATCCAATGAGAGTTGCTGAATGATTTCTCACATACTCAATGCCATAGTTAAGAGTTCCTTGCACATATCTTAGAACCCTTCTTGCAACTCCCATATGCTTCTTTGTAGGACTAGTCATAAACCTTGACAGCAAACTGGCACATTAAATCAGGTCTTGTTGCTGTTAAGTATAGTAGACTTCCTACTATTTTCCTATAGAGTCCTTCATCAGCTAACTCACTCCCATCCACTTTCTTGAGTCTCTCACCAGTAGGCAATGGAATGGATACTGGTTTGCAGTCTTCAAGCCCAAACTTCACAAGCAAGGATTTGGCATACTTGCTTTGATGAATGAAAACCCCTTGATTAGTTTGTAGTATTCCCATGCCCAAGAAGTGATGAAGGAGTCCGAGATCTGACATTTCATATCTCTGCATCATCTCCCTTTTAAATCCAGTAAGCATCCTCTCACTATTTCCAGTATAAACAATGTCATCAACATAGATTGAGACAATGATCAAACCTCCTTCATTATCGGATCTAGTGTACAAAGTAGCTTCACTAATATGCTTCTTTTGAACTTGCACATAGATAAAAGAGCAACCTTTATCCCTTTTGGGAATTTTTCAGGAAGGCCCTCTCTCTCACAGCTCACGCCCCTCTCTGGATTCAGACCTGGAGCTCTGATACCATGTTGATTTTTGGTATGAAAACGTTTATACAGAGGAAGGAAATAGAATACTCAGAGAGAATGAGAATGTTCTGTATTTTTCTATTTTAAAGACTCAGCAAAAGCATGCTCATATACATGACATATACTGCCGAAAACTAGGATCCTAAATTTTAGGATACAAGGACTCATCTCCTACCATACATGATCATTGGAGGCTGCGATTCTTACACCTAGGCTAGAATCGGTTATCTCAGTACAGCTAAGAAAAGACAAAGAACAGCTGTAGGAATTATCCCAAAATAGAATAGAGTAGCTAACAGCTACTTCCTAAAAAAGAAAGTTCTTCATTTCTTCATTCTTCTCAGCAACAATCTGCAGGATTGTCATCTGCAGTTTGTATTAAGCTCAGTAAGTAGCTTAATTCTCAACAGTGATAGCTATGGAATGAGTAATGTTGATTCTTTTGGGCCTGGAAACTACTATGGTGCTGCAACGCCTGTTGGGTCATTGTTGAATGTTCAGAATTTGAATTCAGTCAGCTCAACACCTATATCCAAGACCAACTCTCCCCTTATAAGTAATCAGTCGAATATGCACGGTGCACAACAAAGTGTACATGTGAAGCCTCAACAACTTGATCAATTAGAAAAGATAAGTTTCCAAACTCCGTTATCTTCAAGAGAGAATATCCTCCATTCTCATCAACCTAATCAGTTTCAACAGCAGCAGCAATTATTTCACCAGCAACGTCAACAGAAGCAGCAGAATCCGCAGCCCCAGCAGCTGTTAAATAATGATGCTTTTGGTCAGTCTCAAATGACATCTGATCTCAACAGTGCAAAGCGTGACATGGACCACCATAATGAAGCTACGCACCAACAAGCTACAGAACCGTTTCGATTATCGGAGATGCATAACCAATTCCATCAGCACTCTGTTGAAGATCGTTTGAGGAATGCTCCGCATATCCCATCTGGTCAACATGATATCTCCTCTTCATTGTCTCGAACTTCTCAGCAAATGCAACAAATATTGCAGCCCCACCAATTGGTTGCAGGGTCTCAAAATGATTTCAGATCTCTCTCTGTCGGAGCTCAATCAGAACCAGAACTGCAAGGTCAATGGCATCCTCAATCGCAAGATGGGAGTCACAGACAGGCCAACATGTCCCATGAGCAGCATGTCCATGAAGATTTCCGTCAGAGGATATCTGGGCAAGATGAAGCTTAGTGTAATAATTCATCTTCAGAAGGACCTAATGTTCAAATATGGGGAACAGGGGAGTACATTAAAAAATAAAATTATTTATTTATTTATTTATTTCACATTTTAAAAAATTAAATTAAATTAAATTAAATTTTAAAAAAAAAAGAAAAAAAAAAGAGAGGAGTAAGCAGGGGACTACACGTGCTGAGTTATATTTTTTCTTGGCATAACATGGTTATTGAAGCTTGTGTAAGCACTTTGTGGCCACGTTTGACGAGTTTCTGCATACATCGGTTGGGCCTTCTTTACAATAAGATGCTATATTGGGTTTGAAATACACTTGGGCCTCTATTTAAGATTTTTTTAGAATCAACACTATTCACCAAATGGAATCATAAGCGGGCCCACCCATTAATGTGATCCAATAATATGAACCATTCATTTTAAAGGATTCATTCAATGATAATCCTAATTTGAAAACATTTAGTCATTTAACAATAGCACAAGAAATAAACGCACAAGACGTTTCCACTAAAATAGCGAAATTTTCATTATGATAATCAAATGGTCCAAATGATTCCAGATTTTACTGAATTTTTGAAGCGATTTTTCTTAAATGGTGATATAAAAACTAGACAGTTTAGACCATTGAACCATATTGAGTAGTGTACTAATATTAAAAAGAGAAATACTACATGATCAAGAGCTAATAATATGGACTTGTAGTTGTTGGTGCAGGTTCTGTCCACTTTAGTTTTGTTTTTTCAGCATATTAGGTTTATTGCCCTTTTGGACTTCCTGCTTTGAATGTCGCCTTAGTTGTATTATTAAAAGTTATCTAATGAATCATCAAAAAAAAAAAAGTTATCTAATGAAGTTGTAATTTGATGTTTTTTTAAGAATTACTCAATAAGTCTAGTACCAATATAAGAATTATGAAAATACTTAGGTGGATCTGTTGGATGTATTTCCTTGTCCACCTCATTGTGACTATAGCGTATCTTCACCATACGCATGTCAAATTGAAAACTTTTATTTTCTAAATCACAATTTAAAGATCCTCTCTATGAAAAACTCAATCAAATTTAAGATATTTTAGTCATTTAAATGTATCAACTAAATGAACGGTTCATCATGAGGATCTTAATTATTACCAAAACATTCAATTTTTTGAACACATATAAGTTACTAGAAGATCTCCAATTTAATTATTTTTGTACATAGAATATATGGTGATTTTAAAAAATGATCCGATTATAGTATGTGTATGCTAAAGATTAATTATTCACAACGGGGTGGATAGAGTGGTGCACCTATTGAACATAATCGTCTAGTATATGAGTTCGAGCACCCTTTACTTGCAAGCCAGTTTTGTACAAGCAAGTTGTTCCCACGGTTCTTATCAATTACCTTCATAGCCGGTTACACTAGACAAACAGTGGAATGTTAATCTTAACACTCAGTGGAAAAATAGAATATGACTTTGACCACTATATGAGCTCTTTGGCTCTTTTCCCTTGCAAGTTGCTAGTCAAACCAAGAAAAGTTTCTCTCTCTCTCTCTCTCTCTCTCTCTCTCTCTCACACACACAAATTCATTATGCAACCTCGACAATGGATTAGCGTCACCACGATCTGTGCAGCTCTCATCCAAGCATGTTTAACAGCAAACTCGCTCCCAGAGGCTGATAAAAATACCAGTTTGCCACGTCAACCACAGACCAATTTCCAACAATATGCAGGATATATAACTGTGGATGAAAAGCAACAGAGATCGCTTTTCTACTACTTTGTTGAAGCAGAAACTGATCCTGCTTCAAAGCCTCTTGTTCTTTGGTTTAATGGAGGTGAGCTTACCTAAATTCTTCCACATGCTTTAAAGACTGTTGGTCTTTGGCCAACTTATATGCTTTTTTTGTTTGTTTTTGAGAACTTATATGTGCATTAAGCAATGCTAAAAAGACAGAAATTGAACTTTCTGAGTTTTGAAGGGCCTGGTTGTTCATCTGTGGAATTGGAGGTTTCGGAGAGCATGGACCTTTTAAGCCAAGTGGAGACATTCTGCTCAAGAATGATTTTAGTTGGAACAAAGGTAAGTAATCCCATTAATTCTATTATCACAATTGTGGCACTGCCAATGTTCGTTTCTGCTCCGAATTCACGTTGATACTCTGTCATCTTTACAGAAGCAAATATGCTATATTTGGAGTCACCAGCAGGAGTTGGCTTCTCCTACTCAGCTAACGAATCATTCTATGATTTCGTGAACAACGAAATAACAGGTTGTCACTTTATATGACTTTCTCAGTCCTCATCCAACCAAGAAGAAGCCAAATAGAGAGACTTTCTTCACATATCAAATTAAGAATTTTTTAAACTTCATTGAACACCTCGTGGTCTAGTTCATAGAGATAAAACTATACCATATAAATGATCTTATCTAGCGAAATACTTACTATGTCTGCTCTCTTTAGCATGAGATAATCTCATGTTCCTTCAGCGCTGGTTCGACAAATTCCCAGACTACAAAAACAGGGATTTTTTTTTATCATCGGAGAGAGTTATGGAGGTAACATCATTCACTTATAAACACCATTTTCTGTCGCTGACTAACTAGCACTCAGTCTAAACAACAAGATATGTCACCAGGCCACTATGTTCCACAGCTTGCACTACTCATTGTCCAATCAAAACTGAAGTTCAATCTGAAAGCAATAGCAGTAAGAAAAGGAAAATTGGAAGAGTGAAATGAAAGTTCCTAAAGTGACTTTGGTGTTGATGATTTTGATTAAGATTTGTCATGCTTGAGCTTTTATGCTTGCAGATAGGCAATCCGCTTTTGGACATCAACACTGATCTCAACTCAAAAGCGGAGTACTTGTGGTTGCATGGGTTAATATCCAATGCGACCTTTGAAATTTCCACTTCAGTCTGCAACTATTCTCAAATTTATAGACAGAGCGTAATTCATAATGCTCCGCTTAGCCCTGATTGTACTGCAGTAAATAACCAAGTTCATACAGAAGTCAGTAAATTTATCAACATACGGTACGAATTGCTAAATTCTTTTATTTTTTATTGTTCAATATTTTCATGTCCTTTTATTTTGATTGATGTTATTATCTTTTCATGAGTTCAATTATATTTTTCTCATTGTTAAGAATTGACTTAGCATGCTTTTAAATTAAAAGAGTATATATTAAGCAATTCCATTTTCTGAACAATCATTAATAAAAAATAATATTGAAAAATTAAATTGGTTTTAATTTCTTTATCTTCCGGTTAAAGTTTCTCAATGATGATTTTAATCGAGTTATAATTTGGATTAAAGAGCATGAAACATACTTTGTTTAAAGAATTGAACCTTGACGCCTTAGCATTTCCATTATTGATATTTCATTTTTCGACTCAATTTCCACAACAATCAAATCAAATTACTTTTATATTTTTCTTGTCACTTTTATTGTGGTAACTTTGTGTGCAGATATTTGCCTACTTGTTCCTTGAGGATACGATACTTGGACTTCCAAGATTATTACTACGTGTGACTACTTGCACTTGAGTAGACGCAACAGTCATGAAGCTCCAATAACACAGCCAGAGAGATCACTGCTTCTGTTTAGTTCATTTGTGGGAGGAAATCCATTGCCAGAAGCACTCTCTCACTGAAGGTCTCGTATCGTTCATCATCTGGATATCGATTTATTCACCAGCTTGTCATGTCAAACAAGCTTCATCAGATCAGTATTTATGGAATAAAAGTGAACAAGTTGTAACAAAACCAGTTTATTAAGAATAATAAGAGCAACGAGCGCTTTTTCTCTTTACCAGTTGGAACATGTGAAGGAGGAATTGCAAGCAAACTAAGCACTCTTATAGATAACACCCTACTTGTGCTTCTTTAGCAATATTCTGAACTCCATTCTCCCATTCTCTAGTTTCTCTTCTATCTTCTCTTTCTCCATTTATCTTCTAACTAAAATTTCTCTATCTTCCATAAAACCTGGATAGCTAATAATCGATAGAAAATAAAAATCATAAAAGGCATTGAAGTGTTAATAATATTGAAAGAGATGTTATGGGGTCTATATGCAATTGAGTTTGACCTCATGCTCAACTTCGCAGGCTTAGAAAAAATTCGGTAAGATGAGAATGGAAAATATGTTTTTTTGGTGAGATTAGGTCCAATGAACCTATTCAGATGTGCGGATTTATCACAAAAGTACTCGGTTCAATTAGTAGTAAACTACCAACTTTTAACTTGGCACACTTTGCAAATATAAAATTATGCGCATCCGGCTTAGTTTGTTTTTATCTGTACGCACAATAGCCATGAAATTAGAATGAGCCTGAAAATCATGTGCAATTGTCCAAATAGAAGACTCTTCAAGTCAGCCCAGCCTCTAGCTTTCCAGTTTGAATTTCACATCACCAGCCAACTTTCATATTTGGGAGTCATTGTCTCTCCCACCTATTCTTGTATGTGAACAGAGCAAAAATCATAAAATGTTTGCAAGGATTATCTAAATTAACTACCACACAAAGGAGAAAATCTTACTTACATGGAGGTTTATAATACATGTGAGAGAGAGAGAGAGAGAGAGAGAGAGAGAATTATGTATACAGCTCGTGACATGCAAGTTCTTTTTTCGCTCACAGGTATGGACTTTTGTCTTAAAACTGTAAACAGAAATGCGGTTTTATGAAGATCAAGAGAAACGTCATATAAAGTGTGAGCAAGGACAATGTAAGAGAAACTTTGTATACAACGAGTAGGAAAAACATATTTCATAAGCATGTGGCCATCGGGAAAAAGAAAAACAGATAGTCCAATTTGAGTTGTGAGCAAAGACAATAGAACCGGCCATTGACAGATAGACAGAGGAAACAAGAAAAATGCAGAAAACACCAAGTCAATGCACTTTTATAGCCTCTTTGATTTTGATACCTATAGGCACTGATCTGTGCAAATTTTAAATATACAAAGTCACAACGTCAGAATAGAAAAAGGGACAAGGTAGGTAGATTGTTATTTTCAAATAAAAAAATAGTGAACTTCTCACAACAATGTCACAACATTCTTCGATTGTGATTCATTTATTTGTTTCTTTTGCTGCTTGACTTATTGGTTGGTCGTGAAAACCAATAGACAGCTGCATTCTTAAATTCTATCCACAGTCACTGCCAATAAAAAGTAAAAGAAAATTAGGATAAAGTTAACAGACCCTTTATAAATACCTCTGTTACCATCCCATAGAGAAAACACATTCATATTACTCTCTCTCTCTCTCTCTCATTATGGAACGTCAACAATGGAGTATCCTCCTAACAATATGTGCCACTCTCATCCAAGCATTTTTAATAGCAAACTCCCTCCCAGAAGCTGATAAAATCACCAGTTTGCCAGGTCAGCCACAAGTGAGTTTCCAGCAATATGCAGGATATGTAACTGTGGACGAAAAGCAACAAAGGGCACTCTTCTACTACTTTGTTGAAGCAGAAACTGATGCTGCTTCAAAGCCTCTTGTTCTTTGGCTAAATGGAGGTGAGCTTACCATTCACTTATTTGCATCTTTTAGAAATCTTACTAGATTTTGTGAGCGTGTTTATACATGTAAGCGCGCGCACTTTCATACATGCAAGAAGTTTCGAGTTAGAATTCTAGCATTAAAGAAAACTGTGAACATATATCTTCTGCCCTGCAATTTAATGATTAGAAGCTTTCAAGTTTTAGATTTTATTTTTTTTTTGAAGATTATGCGTACCAAAAAATAGTCAAATTTAAAATAGTTTCACTACTATTTGATTATTGTCATTAGTATTTCGTTCTTGACTGAGAAACTGTAATTGTCTACAAATTTTGAAGTACAAAACGGTTTCCAAGTTGGCCTGTTTTTTGTAACAATCATCTTTGAAGAATGACCTAAAATACTGACGATTACGATCATTAAACTACATTGTGGGGCAGCCATATGGAGGAATGAGAACATCCTCACTTGAAAATTTTCCTACATCTATATTATCCTTACATTTACATACATGTAATCAACTAGTGAAACCAGATAGTAATTGAACTTTATGAGTAATGAAGGGCCTGGCTGTTCATCTGTTGGAGCTGGAGCCTTCATTGAGCATGGACCTTTTAAACCAAGTGGGGACATTCTGCTCAAGAATGATTTTAGTTGGAACAAAGGTAAGTAATCCCATTAAAGTCTATGCTATGCTCAATCAATTAATGAGCTTATACTAATTCTCGTTATGGTTTTTTCCCCTTTTAATCTTTTGCAGAAGCAAATATGCTCTACTTGGAGTCACCTGCAGGAGTTGGCTTCTCCTACTCTTCAAACCAATCATTCTATGATTTTGTGAATGATGCTATAACAGGTTTTCACTTCATATCACTATTTCATCAAACTAAGAAGAGCATCAAAATTAGACTGATTCTTTCTGACTTGTCAGTCTGTTCTCTTCTGTTTAGCAAATGATAATTTCGTGTTCCTTGAGCGCTGGTTTGACAAATTCCCAGAGTTCAAGAACAGGGATTTCTTCATCACAGGAGAGAGCTATGGAGGTAACCATTCCCCTTAATAAACACCGGTTACCAGATAATAAATTTGTTAAGGCATGAATCGTTGGTTCCAACGTCTAAACAACCCTGTTTGCTGTTTGTTCCCAGGCCACTATGTTCCAGAGCTTGCACGTCTGGTTGTCCAATCGAAACTGAATTTCAATCTCAAGGGCATAGCAGTAAGCAAATAAAAGTTGAAAAACTGAGACCAATTGAAGTTTCTTAAGTAATAAAGAGTTTTTTTTTTATGTAATGCAGATAGGCAACCCCCTTCTTGACTTCAACACTGATTTCAACTCAGGGGCAGAGTACTACTGGTCACATGGATTAATATCAGATGCCACCTTTGAAAGTTTCACCTCTGTCTGCAACTATTCACAAATGCTTAGGCAGATAATTAATACCGGTAAACTTAGCCCTGCTTGTGCTGCAGTATATAACCAAGTTCAAACAGAAATCAGTAACTTTATCGATCTGTACGACGTTACTCTTAACGTCTGTTTATCCTCCGATGCTGCTCAATCTCGGAAGCTCACTCAATTGGTAATTGAAGACTTCGCATTTTTCTCCTTTCATTTCCTCTGTTGAAGTCACTCACTCACTCACTCACATCTACAGCAAGAAACAGAGAAGATAGATGTCTGTCTTGAAGATGAAACAAGTAAATACTTAAACCGGCAAGATGTACAGGAGGCACTTCACGCTCGGCTTATTGGAGTCTCGAATTGGACCATTTGCAGCGAGTAATCATCCCACCTAAAATACTCATAATCACAACCTGAAAAAGAAATGTTCCATCTCTAGTCTTTTCTGTTGGTTTATTTGTGCTTTCACCTTGTAGTATTACACTGCCTGCCGCTGTTTTCTAACTTCGATCATTCTCTTTACAACAGTGTCGTCAGGTATAATCGGCAAAGCATGGAAATATTAATGCTTCCTGTTTTGGGTTACCTTTCCCGGTTTGGAATCCGGATTTTTGTTTACAGGTAACCATGTTTTGTATGTCTGCATTATACTCATCGCCGTGCAAAAACTCTTCGTCATCCACGATGCCTTAAAGGCTTTTACAAATTCTAAAAATTATATCTTGAATTTCTACAGTGGAGATCAGGATTCTGTTATTCCACTAACTGGGACACGGACAGCGGTGGATGGATTGGCAGAGGTCTTGGAACTGAATACAACTGTGCCTTACAGAGTCTGGTTTGAAGAAAAACAGGTCTGTGAACCTAACCAGATTTGAAAGGACTCCGCTTCTTGCCTTCCCTTCTTAACCATTGTTCATTTCTTTCTTAACTTCTCAGGTTGCTGGATGGACACAAGTATATGGTGATGTTCTATCGTTTGCCACCATAAGAGGAGCAGGTCATACAGCTCCATATACACAGCCAGAGAGATCACTGCTTCTATTTAGTTCATTTGTGGGAGGAAAGCCACTGCCAGAAGCACTCACTCACTGACCAAATTCATAAATAAAAGGAAGAGCAGAGGTCTTACATCATTCATTACACATAATAACTGAAGCAGATGCATTTGCTAGCTACACACAGATCAGCATTCCGAAAACAAAACCTTACAAAGTGCAAAATTCGAAATAATAATAATAAGTTTGCACTTCTCTTTTTTAGCAATATTGTGGCAATATCCAGTGAAACTACAGTTCGGATAACATTTTTAATTTCTTCCTTGCATTAAAAGGGCTTATGCGATATTCCAACATAAACCACAAACGTCACAGTTGCACTAAAATTACTTGTCCAATAGCAGAAAAGATAAGTGTTACATGTTTCTTTCATCTAATATAAGCACATAACAGATGTAACTCTAGCGCATCAGCAGCAAGGATGACTCCAATACATGCTACTGAACTCCTCAAATCACTATGGTAAATCATGAAAAATTTAACACAGTCACAGGTCATATAGTACATCAGTCGTGCAAGGTTCCCAGTATATCCTCATCTCGATATAAATGGTACCTAAAATGGCAGAAATCAGCTTCATGAGCATGTAATTAGAAAAACCATATGAAAGTCCAAAGAGATAATAATTAAGTAAGGGATAACAGAAGTACATCGCAGCTACTGTCACAAGTTCCTATAACGTATATAACATAGCATACATTCTCAGATGTTCATAGTCAGAAACAGAAATCATAGCACGAAAATGTTTAGACAGCACTTTGAAAGCATTTCAGAGCTTATGGTGCAATACATTTGACTCGAGGTACACCAAATAATCCTTGAGGCAAGACATTCGCTACCAGAACAGACTGGGCCCTTAATTTAACTCTGCATTTGAGACTTGACCTTTGCTACTGTAACCCAACAACAAACTTATGGGGCTTTACCATAACACTGATTAGCTAATAAATAAAAGACAACTATTATAAAAGACATTGAAGTGATTATAATACCTAAAGTGATCTCATGGTCTACATGTCACTTCCATTAGATAAATGCCAACACTTTTAGAATATTATTACTAATTAATCAAGTACCAAGCAAGATCAAGCTTGATTAATGTAGATAAATCAAACCCGACCCAATGCAAGCTCCAACTTGCCTGAAAAGTTCAGCTTGACTTCCATGAGATCAGCCTCAGCTCAAATTACCTAAGATTACTCAAATCATGCTCACATCATTCTCTGAGCTATAAAATTTAACTTGAGCTCATAAAGTAATAATAAAGCCAAAACAAAGCTAACCAAAGCTCTTCTCTGCTTTACAGACCTAAAAACATTCAGTAAGACTAGAGTAGGCATTCACCATGAAATAACAAAAATGCCTTCTTGAGTGAATCGTAATCCTAGTAAACAACTCAATAACATGCTTGAACCTAGAGCCATTTGTGTGTATAACATGCATCTATTTACTGAGAGATAGATGCATGCATATTGATACATATATGCATGTAAGACATATACATATAAACGTACATAACTACATGAACAATCAACCATAAAAAAGATACACTTCAATATTTATGTATACGTTAGATGCATGTACATGCATTAGTATACATGCTTCTGTGTAGTTGATTTGCATAAATGCTAATAATAGAATGAAAAGCATGCCACTCCAACTTCTATTTTTATTTTTTTGAAAAGCCATGGCACCCTAATTATTTAATACCATTTCAAGTCAAAAAATCTAATATCTTGTTATTCTTTCGGGTACAAAGTTCTGCCATTAGGAATATTTTATCTACAAAAAGTTTAAACAGTATTTAACATAAAATAAAAGCCAACATGCTTCATGAGGAGTATGCAACTCCCAGTTTCAGCTTTCCTCATATATAGATAGAATTGTGGTTTGTTTATTTTTATTAAACACTGATGAACCAATGTGCATCATAAGAGGAATAATTCTACCCTAGTTCTAATCCTTATAAGATAAATTATCTACTCAATAACGACATACAAATTAAAATTGCATGCCCTAGTCAGTTTATACTAATAGTCAATCGAGTGACTAAGACCTCATTTAAGAATGTTTGTGCTTATGACTGTCAAAATCAAGTTAAATGTGTATCATGTGTCTCTAAAAGAAGACTATGAAACATAAAATCAATGGTAGATTCCTTAAAACATTAAGTACTGTACAAGAAAACTAGTGGCTGAACTAACAAAAAGCTCAAGTTCGTAGTAGAGGAATAAACATCATTTAAGTGTCCACAACATATACATTTTGCGTGCATCGTACAAACATACACACCCACACATGCACACACACACAAGGCAACCTAATTTGATTTGTTAATGAAAGCTTTCCATGGTCTGCACTGCTATTAATAATATCAAGCATCACAACAAATTTCCAATAAGATCATATGGAGCAAGATCCAAGATGTCAATCGTCGGATGGTTGTGAATTTTTAAAAGATGTTTACAATATTAATCAACTTAAACCAATGAACTGTGTAAAATTTAGACGAACAAGAAAGAAAAGGAGAAGAGAAACGAACATTGTGTAAATTGAATATGGAAATTAAAAAACTAAAAATATGCCACATCTAGAAATACGAGCAATAAGGCCATTTGAGAAATATATACATACTCTTTATCGCCAAGCTTCACTTCATTTCCTCCATAATCCGGTAACAGAACAGTGTCACCTTCCTTGACAGTAACAGGAATAAACTTTCCCTCCTTATCACGAACCCCATGACCAACGGCAACAACTTTTCCAGAGTTCAACTAAAGCATAATAAAATGAAAACCATTCCATTTTCCAGAAACAATACCTTATTTCTATCCAGAATGCTTGTTTTTAATATCCTTGAGGAAAAAATAATATTTCCCCAATCTCTTTTGGACTTTTTTAACTGAGACCGACTGGAGTTTAAGTAACAGCAAAGCCGCATTCAGATTGGCTTTATACCAACAACAACAACAAAAAGGCACAAGTTCGCGTCACTGTGCAACAAAATTCCTATTTAGAGTCCTCACCAAAAAAACAAACAAATCTATGAAAGTGAAAATTTTTTATATAAGGAAAAACCAATCTCTTAATGGTTTTGATTTTGGGTTTTTAGATGTACTGGTTCGACAATGACAATACGCTTGCAATGTTAAATAGTACCCACATACAGGAAAAGCTCAATCTCCCTAAAACGCACAGCCAGAGCTACTGAATCAATCAAACGCCAATTAACCAATTCATTTCCAAAGTGAACTCAAATCCTAGAAACCACAGAGTACCCAAGTTTTCATTTTATATTATTACCCAAGTTTCCCAGGAAACAACCACAACAATGAGAAAGTAGGGAGTGGATAAATTGGCAAGTATACCTTGGTGGACTTCTCAGGGAGTAGGATTCCAGCATTGGTTTTGGATGGAGGGACGATTTTCTCAACAAGAACACGATTCAACAATGGAACCAAACGCTTCGCCATCAGAAAAAGCTTCGCCTGAACTGCTAAAGTCCTTCAATCGAATCTTCACCCCTTTGCTTCTGGGCTTGTGTGGGGTTTAGGCTGCTGGGCCTGGGTTTATCGTTTCTCCATGAAATTTACATCAATGCCCCCTCTTTGAAAAGTACCAACTATTTGTCTCCCATTAGTAGGAGGAGACCTCATGTTCACCTCACATGAATAGAGAAAACGATATATATTTGTGATGAGTTAGATATCTTGTTGTATTACGGCTTTTTTTTCTTTCTTTTATGCAAGTGACATTGGGAGGAGGAAATTAAAACTCAGACTTCGGATGCACGATGAAATTGTTTCTTTTATGCAAGCGATATTGGGGATATGCTGGCTCATTATAAAAGTATCTTATAAATATATCATAGTTTCTATAAATAAATAAAAATTATTAATAATAAACTGAATTTTGAACAGGCTAATTAATGTTTTGCCCCAAGTACTTTTATTAAAATCTTAATTTATTTCATGTATTTTCAATGTCTTATTTTACCGTAACGTGCGCATTTGGTTCAAGGTTTAGTAGTTTGGGAATGGGTTTCAAATTATATTCCCATGTTTGGTAAGGGTACTCTTGGGAATGCAATTATGGACTCATGGGTATGGACTTCCCATGTAAGGAGGGAAGTTCATAACTTTGGCTCACCTTGGAAAAAAAATTTTCCTCCCACTTGGGAAAGCATTTAATGCAATATTTTTGGACAAACTTACCCATTTTATTAATTAAAAATGCCACTTTTGACCCTTAAAAAACTCTTCATATTAATAACTTTTAATAATTAAAGAAAAATCAAAAGTATATTGTTGGAAAACCGATCAACTTTTCATTCCTAATATTGCACAAACCAAACATAGGAATGAGAGAAAACGACATTTTCTAGTCCTTATTTCAGAGCGTTCCCAAACATGGGAATCTCAAGGGATTAAAAGAAATTTATTCCCAAGAAGTTCAATAACCAAACGAATATTTTGCCACACGCACGTTGCGATCTCAAGAATGGTGTCGCAGATGAGCATCTGGACTATACCAACCTTGAGCTAACATAGGTTCTTCTTGGCATTGGTGATTGCAATGATGATGTAGATTATTTAATCATCGTGTCTTGGGTGTTTGTGTGAAATTTTTTTAACAAAGGACTATAAGAGATTGCAAATGGGATTAGAGTTTTGGTTTGTTTTAGGAGGTGGGGCTTATGTAATTAAATCAACAGAATAATAGAAAAAGCTGAGGATGCAAGTGTAAGTACAGGTAGGAATTGAAGGAAACATTAAAATCCTACTTATATTTATCACAAAGATATCATATTTATTTCCTTTCATCTAACCTTATTGGTATGCGATCCATTAGGTTCTAATCGGCAAGGTAGTGGGCGATCCAAAACTCTGTTGATCAATTGTAAATTAAAACTCCCTTTTATTCTCCCTTTATGAGAACTAGATTTTGTTCTCAGGATTTCCACAAACCGTGAGTGACGTCTAGCAACATAGTTCCCCAAGCCAATATAGAGTGGAGTTGTGAACCTATTCAATTGAAATTATCATGCAATATGGTTCTTCTCTTAATCAATACTCTTTATCATACTAATTGGGGCATGGAATTCATGTCAAGCCCTTAATGTGATCTAGAGTCTCATGTGATTCATTAGAGCATGATCAAAATCTCTATTATTGATCTAGCTCGTTGCATTGGTCAAAGAATTTTGAGTCACATATTCTAAGCATTCTCTTCCTTTACTGAAAGTAGAGATTCCTTGTTGTACACTCCATGTCTCCATGAATTGATAATCCTATTTATATCTTTGGGTTATGCACAGAGGAGCACAACGCTTCAACATGGCTAAGGGCCTACGAAGCTTCCATGAGACAACTTGTGGTGCCTCAGGTAAAGGACTAATTTGCACTATTCCAACTTGAGAGATCCTAATTGACATGTAAGTAAAACTTCCATTCACATTCTCTCTGTTGATCGTGTTCAGTGAATTCATTCTCTATTAAACACTCATACACTTATATTAGTTTCTCCACATGAATGACTCGAGACCAATCATCCTCTTGATTGAACAGATACACATGTGCATGATGTCGTTGCGGATTATCAATGCCCAGTTGATTATCATATGACCAAGAACTATTTATGATGTAGACATGGTACAAAAAGGTGTCCTGAACTTAACTTCTTTAAGTCACTTTCTACATCTCACGATCCATGGACTTGTTAATTAAGTAAATGACTAAGATTATTATCCAAAACAACATAATGCCCTTAATTAATTAGGTGAAATACCCTTAGAGTTTACATCTCATGATTGGCTCTAGGGCATACTTGTAACATGAATGGGTTGTGCCAGGTTCGTGTTGTATTTCCAATCGGAATACTAAAATGAATAAGGAATTTCCAACTCGAACACGACCTGTTTATTACACGAGTAACACGACACGACTCAGGTAACCCATTTTATTTTAAACAAAAAGCAATAATAATTATTAATGAAACAAAACAAGTACAAAGCAGCCATAGTGCCGACTATGAGTACAATGTCTCCAGTGACCAAACACAACAACATGTTGATTTGATCTGGAGAGAATTACCCCTAAACGAAAAAGACTTAAATCCTTAATTTAGCAGCCTGAAGCACATGTACTCAGACTTATAATAAAGATCAACTGCACAACGGCAGAAACAGTAAATCTGTATCGAAAGCTGAAAACTAAAATACAAAACACAACAAACTCCTAAAGAGTTCCTGAAAATTATTAGACTAAGACATACAAAGAAACATGATCATCGCTCACACATCCTCTCCACCAACCGAAGAGACTCATAACGCCATACCAATTAAACCCTTAATGCTGCACTGGCTAAACCCAACCCACACAATTTGATAAGTTCAATTTTTGTAACTCCAAATGTGAACTAGAGCCAAATCCTTGTGTATGTGGGCCAAAATGACAACTATATCATGGAGACAATGGTGTTTCGAGGTGGTTGTTTTAACAGCACAAAATAAACCAGCATAGCAACCGATGCTAAACCCACCGATGTTGATGCCACCGCCTCTGTCGAGATAGAGAGCACCACCGACAACCACCCAAGACCTTTCACTAAACAAAACCAACTAACAAATCCTATATCCAAACAGATCTAGGTATAAAAACCCAAAATCCATGTAGATCTAGGCGTATAAAGGGGAAGGTGGAGGAGAAGGAGGGAAAATAGATGAAGGGGAAAAGGGAAGAGGAGAAGGAGGAGGAGGGGAGAAGGGGCAGTGCCCACCTCCCTCCTAGTTGAAAGAGGGCTTGGGGGTATCAAAGAGAGCTTTTTTGGGTCTCGGCTGTAACCTATTTATTAAATGAGTTGGTTGAATTATTATTTAGGTTAACCTATTAACTCCTTGAACCTATTAGCATATTTACAACCTTTTAGCATATTTTTGAGAACTTCTGAGATTGCATTCATAATTCAGCCAAAAAAGGGCATTAAAATAACAGAACAATCTAACATCAAAATTAAGACAATTTGGTGCTCGCCACTAACGATCATGTATGATCGAAGAAACTTTGGAATAGGCATCCCAACTAAGATTGCAAACTCAGAATAATAAAAAAAAGATCAAGTTTGAAAAACCAAGCCATACCAATACAAATAAAATTCTCACAAAGGAAAGGTGAAAAGCTCTCACAAAGGAGAGGTGAAAAGTTCTCACAAAAAGAGAGGTGACAACTATATACAGAGAACCCAAAGAGTCTCTATGACTTATTCTAAACATAAAGAAAATACAAAAATGATGATGGTGGAGATCTAACGCCAAAATGCAGGAGAAGATCTGACATAGAAGAGTAGGTGGAGATCCGACGCCGAAACTCAGCTGCTTGTGATGTTTGGAGGAAAATCATAACAAAACGAAGACAACTAGGGGAAACCTTCTGTCTCTAGAAATGGGGGAAGAGGAAAAGGGAGCAAGAAAAGATGGGAGTGTTCTTCCTCTTCCTCTTAAAGTGAAAACAGCTATAGGATTGTTTGTTGGGAGAGAGGGGGCTAGGGTTAGCAATATTCCTCATATGTACTAAAAAACATATGATAATGTGGAAAACATTATACAAAGATAAATTTAATGTTAAAAATATAATTTTAAACTAATAAAACTAGAGAAATTCTCTATGAGAACGTCTGGAAGTTATTATCGTGCGGACATCATGTATTACCCCTCCCTACTTTCCTCTCTATTTACAATGGCAACTGCACGATAATAAAGTGTAGACATCCGAATAAGAGAATTTCCATAGTTTTCTTACTATAGCGTATCTGGCGTTATTATACTTGCGTGGTTTGGCCCATTATCTTTTTATGGAACCCATAAATTGAATAGAAATATGAAATAATTGCTAAGCTCTGGCCTTGAATTCGAGACCTTGAGGGAAGGTGAAAAAAAGTTATAGGGCTATATTATCCCTAGCCAAAAGGCACATCAAAATCGAACTAAACATGACTAGAAATTCGATTATACAAAGGATTAGATACACCGAGGTTGTCAAATTGTCATTAGTTCTTCTCCGATTCTGAGCTTGACATGCACTTTGCAACATTGGATAATGCACAAGTGATGGAGGAGATATCAAAGCAGGGACTTGATAGGGCTGCTCATCATGATTAGTATCTCTTCCCGGACCAAACTTTGATTTTGTTTATTAGCACACGCCATATATCTTTCCATAGAATCAATCTTCTTGGTTGCAACTTGTATCTTAGATTCGAGTGAAGCAATGAGCTAATCAATTCATCCTACAAAAAATCATCGATTCGATGGTCCTTCCTCAAAAATCTTTTTCCCTAAATTTTGAAACTTTGTCGGGTATTCCTCCTCAAAAATCTTCTTCCCTAAATTTTAAAACTTTTCGTCATCGTCATCCACGTGATCTTTCTTGTCCTCTATAAATCAGACATATCAAAGTTTCTCTTCAAACCGGGCGCAGACATATCCTTAGAATCCTTGTACTTGTTGAGAATGCGTTTGAATTGAGTTGGATCTCGTGGCCATGTCTCCGGTTGAACTGCCCTCCTCTTCTTTTGATCGGCTTTCCTAGACGATCAAGCAAACATCAATATCACAAAGCTTTGAAAGCTCATCGGCCTTTCTCTTCTTTCGCTTCTGAAAGGTCATCTTCTGAGTGCCCTCATTAGGTATGAGTTCTAAGCTTCTTCTTCTAGGGGCCACCATATTATCTTCTATAATTCCACAAAACATAGAAAGCAAGCAACACCCCAATCTAATACCAAGTTGAGGTTCGCTACCCACCCATTGAGGATGGGCGGCCCTACTAACCCGAGAGTAGGGGCATGCTTTGTGAGACTTCACCAAGGTGAACAGTGCAAGATCACCACACCTCACCTAACAAGGCTTGCTCAAACAACCAATCACTTTAATGTCCTGCTTAGTTACAAGCCCACGCTACTAGGTTTGGCAATTATGAGATGTAATGTAAATTCTTATAAGCATTTGTATTATTGCGTATTTTATCAATGTGGGACTTTACAATAAGCCTATGTCATCATTAGGACACCCCAGTAGTGATTTCAAAATGCTCGTTAGCATATATCTATCTACTACCTATACAATACTGAAATTACAAATTATCCTGCGCGTTACTCCACCTGACTTGGGATGAATGAGTAGCCATGAAGGGATTTAAGTACAGAAAGTGATTATACCTGACTTGGGATGAATTGATTCATTAACAAGTCAACGGCGAAAGTGATTATATCCGAACTAATAACTTAATTAAATTATTATCGATTCATATAATATTATATGATTCATTTATTCATCCATATTACTTATACAGTAAAACACAAAAGAGTAGCTACCAAATTAGTGCCGGCGCAGCTTTCTTAATACATATATGCTTTCCATATATACCATAACTATATTTTCTTTAAACCTACACCACCTCTCTCTATATATAATATCATATACAAACATCCCTTATACTTATATCAACCTCATTACTTACTGCATGCATGTATCATCAAGAGTATAAGTACCCTACAATGTTCAAGTTCTCTCCATCAACCTCTCAGTTCCCAACTTCGTTCGTTACCATCTACGTCATTGGTTTAATTTAATCTCTCTCTCTCTCTCTCTCTCTCTGTCTCTCTCTCTCTCTCTCTCTCTCTCAAACAGAAAGGAAAAATAGAAAAGGAGAAAGTGGCTGAGGTTACAAGAAGTTGTTTTAGCAGAGTAGCACTACTCATCCTATATATCCTACATCAATCATGTGTTGCTGAGAGTACATTAATTTTCAATGTCCTAAGTTTTGGAGCCAAGCCTAACGGTGTATTAGATTCTACACAAGCTTTTCTGGATGTATGGACTGCAGCATGTGCCTCCTCTGATTCCACTACTATACGTGTACCAAAAGGGAGGTATTTGCTTCGCAATGCTATGGTTTTCAAAGGTGATAACTGCAAAAGCACAGATATTACTTTTCGAATTGATGGAACATTGATAGCTTCGTCTGATTACCGAGTCCTTGGCCAAGCTAACAACTGGCTAAGCTTCGAAGGAGTTACCTGGGTGTCCATTAACGGAGGTGCCCTTGACGCTAAAGGTACCTCCTTGTGGGCATGCAAGTTAGCTGGAAGCACTGATTGCCCCAACGGAGGAGCCACGGTTAGTAATTTATGCTTTCTTGTCGATCAAGTGAAATCTTGTTTAAATTTGTTGTCTACCTTACCCTACCAGTCTCTTCATGTTCTATTGTTTCCTAAATTCTGATATTTTTGTTCCCACTGATACGCAGAGTCTGAGTTTTACAAACTCCAAAAACATTAACATCAATGGACTAATGTCATTGAACAGCCAGATGTTCCACATTGTGATAACGTACGGCTGCCAAGATGTTCGCATCCAAGGGGTCAAAGTCAATGCAGCTGGAAATAGCCCAAACACTGATGGCATCCATGTCCAATTGTCAAGAAATGTTGCAATCTTCAACACCTCTATCAAAACTGGAGATGATTGTGTCTTGATTGGCCCCGGAACAAAGGACTTGTGGATCGAGCAAATAACTTGTGGTCCTGGCCATGGCATTAGGTCAGATTTTATAGCTCTTGGAATATTGCATTGCTTCCATACGAAAACCTCGTAACAGTTAATATTATAGTTAGCTCATACATACATGGGTGTGGTGATTGCAGCATAGGGAGTTTAGCCAAAGACTTGGAAGAGGAAGGGGTCCAAAATGTGACAGTTAAAAATGCAATTTTCAAGGGTACTCAAAATGGTTTGAGGATTAAGTCTTGGGCAAGGCTGAGCAACGGATTTGTTCAAGGTGTTCAATTCCTTGATGTCGTAATGTTAAATGTCCAAAATCCTATCGTAATTGACCAAAACTATTGCCCACACAACATCAACTGCCCTGCTCAGGTAATGAAAACTATAATCTCAATGTACTTAGTAATTGGGCATGTACTCATTCATAAACGTATGTCTTGACTAAATGTCTAATGCACATTTCATCTTGTTTCAATAATGTAGGTATCAGGTGTAAGAGTCAGTGATGTCGTGTACCGGAACATTCAAGGAACATCAGCTACATCCATTGCAATAAAATTTGATTGTAGCGCAACAAATCCATGTAGTGGGATAAGACTCGAAAATGTGAGTTTGACCTGCAGGAATCACGAGGTTCAGTCACATTGTGCCAATGCAAGTGGAAAGATTGTTGGCACTGTTCAACCAAACAGTTGTTTGTAATACTGAAGATGAGATTAGGCATGAAATACATGTGCATAGTCTACACACATAATGCTAGCGAGTCTCTACATAAATATCATTCTTTTTATACATTAGTAAGTTAATAATAACTCAATTACACTTTTCTGAAATGAATTCACTTCATTTTTCCCCCTGGCTTTTTAATAGGGAAGGATTAATCTGTTGTTTTCCATCTATCTTTGGTTTACTTCTTACCAACCCCTGCACTCAGACTTGACAACCTCCAGCAGCAACGTGCAATACAATTATATTACCTGAAGTGAAAGCTCTCTTGTGGGAGTAATAATAAGTGCCTATAAAAGTCCTTTTGGAGCAAACTTTTTCTTCTTTTTTTCCCCTTTTCTTGAAGCATCTTCATAGTGTTTTCTCCTTCCCAGCCCCTGTTTCCACAGCACCAACAACGTCCTGTCATATGAAACAATTATAATGACCATCAAACCGAATATAATCATAACCTGTCCAAAACCATACACAACAACCTTAACCAACCTTCCCTTGATGAGCAGCAGCAGGAAAACAAGCTTTATGGATTGGCGTCGGTTCTGAGTCCCCACCTGTATATTATCTTCCCAATCATCAGATGATGAGCCTCAACTCATTCCACCAAACTAAGTTAACGTTGAAAAAACGTTCTCTAATATCCACACAATCATTAATACAGTTAATAAATAAATATACATGAAGTGATTACCACCGATGTGTTTCGTTATTTAATCATACCAACTCAGAGAATAATCTTAGCTTCATCATTCTGAGGTCCATATATTTTTATGGACCTCAGAATTGGATTGAATAGAAATATGAAATAATTGCTATGCTCTGGCCTTAAATATGAGACCTTGACGAAGGTGAACAAAAATTATAGGGCTATATTATCCCTAGCCAAAAGGTACATCAAAATTGAAATAAACAATACTAGAAATTCGATTGCGAAGGATCAAAATCGAACTGAGGTTGTCAAGTTGTCATTAGCTCTTCTCCTATTCTGATCTCGAAACCCATGCACTTGGCAACATTGGATAATGCACAAGTGATGGAGGAGACATCAAAGCAGGGACTTGATAGGCCGGTTGCTCATCATGATTAGTCTCTTCCCGGACCAAACTTTGATTTTGTGTCTTAGCAAACCCCATATATCTTTCCATAGAATCAATCTTCTTGGTTGCAACTTGTATCTTAGATTCGAGTGAAGCAATGAGCTTAGTCAATTCGTCCTGCGAAAAATCATCTATTCGATCATTCCATGTCGGGTACTCCTCCTCAGAAATCTTCTTCCCTAAATTTTGAAACTTTGTCGGGTTCTTCCCTAAATTTTGAAACTTTTCATCATCGTTATCCATGTGATCTTTCTTGTCCTCATAAAAATCGGACATATCAAAGTTTCTCTTCAAACCGGGGGCAGGCATATCCTTAGAATCCTTGTACTTGTTGAGAATGCGTTTGAATTGAGTTGGATCTCGCGGCCACGTCTCCGGTTGAACTGCCCTCCCCTTCTTTTGATCGGCTTCATAGACGATCAAGCAAACATCAATATCACAAAGCTTCGAAAGCTCGTCGGCCTTTTTATATATACTCTTCTTTCGCTTCCGAAAGGTCATCTTCCGAGTGCCCTCATTAGGTATGAGTTCTAAGCTTCTTCTTTGAGGGGCCACCATATCTTCTATAATTCCACAAAACATAGAGACAAAAAATTTGATGTTTAGATTAGAAGAACCCAAGAAAATAATATATATATATATATATATATATATAGCAGAGATCTAGTTGGTTCTAGAGACTGAGAACAACTAGAAGCTTTGTTCCAAAACTTTGGTTTGAAAAAACAGAAAAAAAGAAAAGAAAAAGAAAACTAGGGCAAAAAAACATAACTTGGATTGTTCAAGTTGAAGAAAGTACCTGTGACTTGGGTTTTTCGGAGATCCTAATATGAGAGTGAAGGTCGGGGTTGTGATTGAGTTTTATAGAGAAGGAAGGAGGAGGCGGTTAAGGAAACTCAATTCAAATGGGAATTTTTCTTGTTTTTTATTTAATATTTAATAATTATTGAAAGGTAGTTTCCATATTTCATGAGGAAACCCCAAAATATAATTCTTGATTAACACGTCGTCTATATTCTACAGTTTCCTATTTCTATTCCACCACGTCTGCTTTCATTCCTAGGATTTAGCCCTTCTCTCTTGCGGACACTTAATTGCTGAAAGATAGCACAAGTTTCTCTGTCTCTCTGTCTCTCTCTCTCTGTGGGTTTGCTAGCTTTTTTTGGGTTGGATTAATCTATTTTTGGTTGGTTGGGTTTCATTAATATTTTTTTGGTTTTTGTACCAAAAATTAAAAGTACTTTTTTGGTTTGGCTAGGTTGATGAATTAAAACAGAAACAAGAACGCCGCTTGTTTAACTGTATTATTTCCACTTAACTAGTTTTCCCCTTGTGTTAGAAATTTGTATTTCGTGTTTGCAGTCCCAAGTGACGACTCTTGTTTCTGGCGTTTTTTTCCCTGCTACTGTGAAGTTGAGAGAGGCTGTTTGCACCCATTCCCCAGCCATTTGGGTAAAATCAATGTTCTAAATAGCTAAAAGGCCCAACGGACCAAACTATTTGATTACATTTAAAAGCCCAAAATAAATTGTAAAATGGGCCAGTGCGTGCTCAGAGGGGAAAAATACTAAATCGGATAAGATATGTCCGATACAGTTTGAAAAGGTTAAAAAGATACGTGTTTTTTAAACCACAATTGAAAAAGGTTATTAAAAAATAGATAAAAGACTTTCTATCAGAGTACCCAATATATTTTTATTCCAATTTCATAAATTAACAATCAATGTTAAATTTAGGAAATATATTTCTTGAAAAAGAAATCAAAATGTCATGCCAACACGTGGTACTTCATCATTGGTTCTAAAGAAGAGATAACTGGATTAAAATAAATAAAGCCCCAAAAAGCTTGTTTATTTGAAAGACCTAGGTTATCTCCAAAAGACCGTTGCTTTTACTTGGTTAAAAGCACGAACATCCATATTTAAACTCAAGGTTGATCTCGACAATTGATGGAAAGTCACACATCATAAAAAAAAGAAGAGGGAGGGACAACCACATTAAATGCGATTTTAACCTTGAGGCTCAACAACATCAATTTGTTAGAACGAGATAAATCGTGAGGAGTAAGAAAGAACGAGAGATCAATCAATCTTACTTGCAAAGAAGAGACTGGTACATAGTTGGAACATTCCTTTGCCAAGCGTGCAAAGCCAAGGAGCCAAAAAAACTATAAAGAGCAGAAAAAGATTAGATTAAAGGGACAACCAATTTCTCTCAATAACAAACAACTTATTTGAACAACCTTCAACTCCAATCCTTTTCCAAATATGCATGTCAACATGGTTGAGATAAACTGGCCTGATAGAGGCAAGAGAAAGCTCATTGTAGATATTGGAGAAGAAGGGCATAGAATAGTGACCTTAAAGCAACTAGAGAGATCAAAAGCCTCTATCGTGGCTGGGGTGGTTTTATGCAGTAAGTGCAAAATGGAATGTGATCTTGAGATACCTTCTTTGGGTGCCAAGATTGACGAGGAAATCATCAAGTCATCAAGCCTTTTGCTAGCAGCTTTGGGCCTCACAGCCCCAGAGAAAGTAGAATTTTAGGAATTAAATCTAATAAAAATAATATTAAATAGTATATCACGACATATGACAGGAGCTGAAGTAGGCGCCATCAGTGCTTCCGATAGGTGACATCCCATAATTGCGCCACCTGTTGTTTTGATTACTTTTTCATATTTATATTTAAAAAAATTTATAAAACAAATAATTTAAATATAAAAAAATACATTGAAAATTGCTACAAACTCCTTACGACATTATCTTCTATTTTGGAGGCCTAAAATCATGATTCCATATATTTAAGTTCTCGGTAATCGTCGAATCAAAGAACAAGACTATTCAGTTATAGAACATCAACTAGTGTTTTAGATTGTTTAGAAACAAAGTTTAGTTTTTGTTATCAATTTATGTTTTTATAAGTGAAAATTATATTTTTAGAGCTTGATTGTGTAGAGAATGTCACAAGGAGTTCGTAGGACTTCCCGGTGTATTTTTTTTTTTTGGATTTTTAGTGTATTTATTATGAATTTTAGAAGTTAAATCAAATAAAATTAATATTAAATTATAGAGAATAACACGTGGCAGGAGCTGAAGGTAGCGCCGTCAGTGTTTTCAACAGGTGGAGTCCTATGATTGTGCTACATGTCATTTAGATTACTTTTTTCAATTTTATCTTTAAAAAAATCATTAAAAAATCAAACAAATACACCGAAAATTGCTACAAACTCCTTCTTGTATCTGGTTCAACCTCCTGGAACCAGACCTGGAACGTCTACTCCTGGTACTGCCATGGGCTGATTGCCTAACATCACTTTTTTCTGACTCCAGTCCTTCTCGTAGATCTGCTTTATCTCTTTCCATGGCGCAGCATGGGTTCTGGCTAGAACTTCCAATATTCATATACTTTAGAAAATTTTTCTAGGAGTATATATACTGAGAGGTCCCACCGGGCGTGCCGAATTGTTCAGCCGTTTTATGTTTGTTCCTGTGATGGTAGGGCAAAGTTTCCCATTGCCTTGAAAATCATCGACTGCTCCACAAGTCAACTTTCTTTAGTGTGCGAGTGTGCCACTGCTAGCAATGAAAAATCCTAGCAGACTTCTTAAAAATAAATAACTTGTGCCCCAAGTTACCAATTTCTAAACAGCGATTGTGAATTTGGGTGAGGAATATCTCCCAAGTAAGTTCTTTTCTTGCCTCAGACTGGTGAGGACTTCACAATTTTTCACATTATAAAACTGGTAGTTCTGGCCAGAATAAATGATAAGAAAACGAACTATTTTTTAGGCGGAACTCCCTTTTATAAAACTCAAGAATGAAAAACCAACTCTAGAAAGACAAAAAGAGGGCTGGACTTCCATTTCTGCCTGGATAGATGCTTCTGATCCAGGCTGGATTGGATATACCTGTACTGGACTGGACTGTCAACAACTACAACTGCTAAGTTTCAGTTGTAAATCGATACCAACGTTCGAGTTTGGCAGAGCTTGAATCTATTTCAATCCCTTGAAGGCTTTTTGAAAGGGCAGAATTGGAACCTCTTCAGTCTGGAAGAGGCAGAAGTGGCTGGACTTGATGATTATTGAGCTAGAACTGCACTGTAGTACCTGTTCTGCTTAATCAGGGCTTTCCATAAATTTGTTGAGGTTTTCATATTTGTAAAAACCCAGACTCTGCTTCTTTTGGCTTTTGCTGAACCAAATTTATAACGAGAGAAATCTCGTTTTGAATAACTTTTCTCTAAGTATGAAACTGGAAGTTTCGGTTTGTAGCTGGCTTCTTTCTTGTGGCTCAATGAGCTTTTGGTTGCTTCAATTTGTTTGAAGGATCTTTGCGATCAAGTGATCAAGTGATCATTTTGAGTTTTTGTCTTTGACTGATTTTTGGTTGTCTTTTTTTGTTCACCTTCTCTCATATTTATAGAAAATGCTGGTGTGGGGCTTTTAATCTTTTAATAATGGGCGGCAAAATTTTCCAAGAGAAAGATCTTTTATTTTAAATGCAAATAAAAAGGAAAGTTATCTGTTCTGGTAGAGAAGAACCATCAATAATCATTTTCCATGGATGTCTTTTGAGATTGTAGTTTGCTTATCTCTTGGAAAGATCACCTGGTTTGATGCTGAATTATATACAAAATGATTCTGATCTTTTAGCCGCAGAGTTTCAGAGAAGTATTTCTACTAATGACCTGCTTTCAGTAATTCCCAATACTCTCTTGTGATAGTTGAAATTGTTGACTTTTCAAAGTCAGGTAGTCACGTGGGTTTTGAGAATAGGCTTTTCCAAAAAGATCTGCTGACTTTGTACTATGGGTTCTGAGATCAATGGTGAGCATTCAGAAGCTCGGCCCAATCCAATTCTTCTTTCAATTTCTTTATTGATCTGCTTCAGTGGTCAATTGCCATTTAATTTTGAAGTTTTTACAACTCTGCCATTTTCGTTAAAGACAAGGGAAAGCCCAGTCCTTTGTTCTTTTTGTTTTGTGGGCCTTTCTTTGTGAAGATGGGCTTGCGTGGATTTCTTTTTGGCCCAAACAATGCCCCCTTAAGTCCGAATCGTTTTTAAACGGTTTTCAGACTTAATGATTGGCCAATCAATGATGCATGCCATTTCCTGCCGTAGTACTAGCGCACGTCAGCCTATTCAATTTAGGCTTCGTGGGAAAATGAGTTCTAACGGCTAATTAAATATGAACAAAAACTCTTTTCTTCCCACTCTCCCCACGATCTTCCTGCCTTAGTTTACAAAATTTACTGAACTCCATCACTGTTCATAAAAAACCTAGCCCTGCTTTAGTTTCCATCCCTCCATAATTCCCTTTTCTTTGGCTCGTGTCTTCAACTCCTCCTTATTTGTTTGATTTCGAGAATGTCTTCTCCAAACAATCGTGCCAAGGGCTCTTCCTCTTCTCGATCTCCTGCTTATCTTACCGGAGATGGTGTTGATAATCATGCCACAGAGGTTCGAAGCAAGCTCTATCCTTTTGCCCAAAAGAATCTGGACGAAAATGTCCTTCACTTGTTTGAAAACACCTTAGTTCTAGGTCCTCACTGGTTTGGCCCTGTTCCTATTGAGATGGTAGAGTTGTTCAAGGGTGACGTTGAAGCTCCTCTGTGCTTTCAAAGTTCTTCTGCCCTAGCATCTCATACTTGGGTCAGCAAGAACCTGAGTCGTTCTTTTCCCTCCAGTGAAGTGAGGAATAGTCCAGTAAAGTGGGCAGGCTGGATTGACAGGCTCCTTCCAAGGTATGAGACTCACTAGAAGAGGGCTGGAATCTATGACGATATCCTTCTGTCCCAGCAATCGATAAACAGAGACGAGAACCTCCTGGCTACTGCTTTGTGCTCTTGGAATTCTGCCAGCAGTACTTTCGACTTCCTCCTAGGTCCAATGACTCCCACTCTGTTGGATATGGCTCAGATTTTTGGGTTCAGACCCCACAGAAGACTTGTGGATGCAGTTGGTGATTACCACAAGAGAAAGAATCAGGAAAAACTAGTGAAGCCCTTCACTATTTCTTCAGCTGTAATTAACCAGAACTGTTCTTTCTCTAATTTCTTGAAGAAATTTAGTGCTGAGAAGGACAAGGACCAGTAGCACATGTTATTTCTTTTGTACTGGCTAAGCAGATTCATTTTTCCCAATCATTCTTCAGCAGTTCTGCTCCAGTATAGACATCTAGCAGAAGCTCTGCACAATTATATGGATGTGGGCTTTGGTCCTTCAGTTCTAGCTCACGTATTCAAGAACTTGCATACTGCTACTTTGGAGAATCCATTGAACCTATTTGCTCTTGGTGCATTCTGCTTGAAGGCCAAGTTCTGGCGCTCCTTTAATGTCAGCAAAAGTGCCCAAGAGATTGATTGAAGAATATTTGATGTTCTTCAGGCACTGCATGAAGAGGTCTACTGCTCAATGGCATGTGGTACTCAGAAGAACCTATCCTTGGTTCCAACCTGGATACAGGCTGTTTGAGAAGGAACCTGAAGAAGAAGAAGCTAGAATCGAGTTCAGGAAGAAATTCCTGAGTGTGACACTACCCCGTGATTTGCCTTTTGGAGGTAGGAAGCCTCCCAATTATCACTTGGGGGCAGAAGTGTACCACCCCAACTTCTGTGCAAGGCAGCTTGGTTGCCCTCAGTTAATCCCACTCAAATCTTATAGAAGCTGCAATCGGGCCACTTCCTAGAGAGATTCAGATGATTTGGGAGTGCACAAGAACTATAGGTGCTCGGTGAACAAAATACACAACAGTATGGACACTCTCTATCCATCCTAGGAGCCTAATTTCTGCTGTTATGCCGAGTTCGATGCTTGGTGGAAAGTCAGATTCCATGGTCTGCCTGCTTCCAGTTCTGCCATCAAAGTTCTTTTTGATGGCTGGGACTCTTGGACTGTCTATGCGGGGGCAGAAGCCAAGCAGTTCATGGTGCAGATGATCAAGAATATTAATGCACAAATAATTGAAGGTAGACTCTCACTTCTGTCTTTCCCTATGCTGTTTTATCATATCCTGCCTGAGCAAAAGTTTTTTGAACCCTATTATGTCTGTTTGCGGCAGATCCTTCCATGACAAGGAATATTGGAGATCAAGATGTCCAAGCTGGGGAAGTGATTGGCGAGTTTCTGAGCTCTATCTTTTGCTCTTTACTATTTGTACTGCTTTCTAACTCTCTGCTTCTTGTGCAGTCACTTATGTCATAGCTGCTGGTGACTTGGAACTTCCTTCTGGAGATGAAGAAGATGGAGGAGAAACCTTGGCAGAACCAGCAAATGTCCAAGCAACCCATTCTGCTAGAAGGAACAAGAGGAAAGAAACCGCACAGGCTCAAGATAGTGCTGTCCAGCCATAAACCTCAGGTAAGTTTTAAGAATTTTGTCCTATCTTAATTTCATTATGTACTTTGTTCTAATCTTTTATCCTCTGTTCTTTGCAGCTGAAAGTCCTCCTCCCCTTTCTTCTAGGTCAAAAAGACTTAGGAAGAGAGCAGTGGCAAATACGTAGCCACTGAATTTGCAGCAGCTCCTACTACCACCTTTGGGACAGATGAAGAGTTGAGAGAGGCTTTTGAGGTTGTGGAGCAAGAAAAAGAAGCAGATGTCTTGACAGGGGACAAAGAAAAGGGCAAAGATGCTGAATAAGAGGTGAAACTTTAATCTTGCTGCATGAAACATGACTATTTTGCGTCTGTACTTCTTCTAATTTTGACTTTTGTCCATCTGTAGGCGGAGATCCCTGCTGAGGTGATAGCAAAGAATATTTCTCTGGCGAAGAAACAGTAGGAAACTCAAAGGGCAGAATTGACAAGCTCAGAGTTGGCCCTTTTTGAAGATGCAGAGGTAGGAAACTCCACTGCAGTTCAGTACCTGCGGAGCAGTCAGAGCAATCTGCATCAGAGCCTGTGGCACATGCAGAACTTTCTGTTGCAGCATCAGAGCCTGAAGTGGTGGTAGAACACCCTGTTGTTGTTCCTGAACCTGAGGTAATTTTGTTCTGTTTCTAACTGCCTAGTTTCTGCAATTCCGTTCTGTCTTTGCTTCTAATACCTTTGTCCTTTTTTGGTGGAAAAGGGTAGAACTACTGGGGTTCTGACTGTAGCAATTAGTCCTCTCAAGCCTCCTATTGTGGCTGTAAGTATTACTGTGTCTTTTGCTCTTCTCAATTTTTAGCATGTTACTGACTGAAATGATTTCTTTGCAAATGCCTATCCATTCTATTCCTGGCTCTTCAAACATGGCCTCCTTTGCTGATCCAGAATTGGCAGAGTTCGAAGCCATGGATTTGGATGCTCAGCTGGACAAGCTGGAGCAGCTCAAATCCACTCCTGGCAAAGCTAAATCCAAGGCAGTGGATAGAGTGAAGATCTGGCAATCCATCGAGTTGGACCGGGATGAGACTAGTGAAACTATTGACTAACTGATGAAGGATCTGGACCTGCTTTATAGGGAGAACATGGCTCCCAGACCTATCCTTGAGCTTAGTCTGGGCCTGGCAAAGGATGTGCTTAATCTCCACAACCACTATGAGGATCCCAAGCCCTTCTTTAAAGCCTCTGAGTTCTACAAGGCTACTCATGAAGCCAACTTGGCTGATTATGCAAAGCAGAAAACAGAATTGGACCAGATGGTTGTAGGATACAAAGAAGCCAAGACTGCTGCTGACAAGCTGGAGAAATAGATTAAAGAACTTCAAAAACAGTTGGCTGGGCTGAGGGAGAGGAAGAACAAACTTGGGGCTAGACTGGGTACCAAGACCAAGGCCACTTTTCTTGTGCAGAACATAGTAGCAGCTTCTAGGCTAGCACTGGAGATTGCAGAGGCCTCTATCCATCAAGGGATACTCCTCCAATAAGAAATTTCAACTAAGAAAACCGGACTGCAAGAAACCCTTAGGAAACTAGGGCTTTAATTTTGATTTTTTGAATGTAATAAAACTCAGTCATGAAAAATGACTATATTTAATAAAAGTTATTTTTGGTGAAACTTTTGTGTTTTCAACCTCTTCTATTTTAAATGAAAATGAAAGAACACAAGGAACAAAACATACTTAAAAATAACACTTTAAAAGCACAACTCTGAGCAAAATTCAAACAACAATTCTATCTTGTTCCCTCTCTATTCCAGGATCTGTTTGCACAGCCTGTGCATCCCACATAGTTGGATATAATTTCTTCAGCCATTTGCCATTGATTGGTGCATCATGAATATCTCCATCTCGATCTTGTAATATGTATGCTCCTAACCCAAGGACTTGCTTGATTATGAAAGGACCTTCCCATGTAGGTGACCATTTTCCATAACCAGCTATGTGTGTCCCCAGGGGCAGAACTGCTTTCTAGACTATTTCCCCTTCTTCAAAGCTCTTGTTTTTAACTCTTTTGCTGTAGGCCCTTGATACAGCCTGTTTTCTTGCTAAGAGTTTGTTAAGGGTGTCAATTCTACTTGCATCCAATCCTTCCATTTCTAGCAGCATGGCTTGAGAGTATTGTTCTCCAGTCAGATTGTGTTGCTGAGCAATTCTGAGAGATTGGACTACTATTTCCATAGGCAAAATTGCATCGTGACCATAGGTTAAAGCATATGGGGTCATGCCAGTTGCCTATCTCTTTCAAGTTTTATATACCCACAGAGTTTCTGATAATTTCTCATGCCATTGCTTTGGATTTTTCTCAAGCATTTTCTTGATAATGTTGATGACCACCTTTTTACTTGATTCTGCCTGTCCATTAGCTTGGGCCTAATAAGGGGTGGATTGAAGTAGCTTGAATTTGAATGCTTTTGCCATATCTAGCATCTCTCCATATATGAAAGAAGATCCTTTGTCGGTTGTGATTGATTATGGAATGCCAAACCTTTGTATAATCTGCTCATCTATGAAGGAGATGATCTCTTGAGATGTAGTAGATTTAACAGGTTTGGCTTCCACCCATTTGGTGAAATAGTCTGTAGCTACAATGATAAAACAGTGTTGTTTGCTACTGGCTGGATAAATTTTGCCAATGAGATCCATTGCCTATCCTCTGAATGGCTATGGCTTAACCACTGGATTCATAGCAACTGAAGGAGCCTGTTGGATTGGACCATGCCTTTGACAAGCCTAACATCCCTTGGAATAGTTACTGCAGTCTTTCATCATGGATGGCCAGAAGTAGCCATACCTTCTAATCAACCAACACATCTTCCTTCCACCTTGATGAGCTCCATAGATTCCTTCATGGGTTTCTCCCATAACCTTCATGTACTCTTTCTTCCCTAGACACCTCTAAAGTAACCCATCTTTGCTTTTTCGGACCAAATCTCCATTCCACATAAGGTACTTTAAGGCTATGATTCTAGTCCTTTTTTCAGAGGGAGGGGTTGGATAGTGCAAGTAATTTATGATGGAAGTCCTCCAGTCATCTTCAGTGATTATGGCAGAATTGACATCTATCTCCATTCCTTTTTTCAGAACAGATGGTAGACTTTTCTTTCCTACCTTGATGATCCTTTGTACACAGTCTTCAGGCATTTGGACCCCTGTTGCTATCTGAGCCATTTTATTGGCTGCAACGTTTTCTTCTCTTGGGGATATGTTCCCAAGTAGCTTCCCTGAATTATGTCAGAAGATTTCTGGCTGCCACTAGGTAAACAGCTAGAGAAGGACTTAGACACTTGAATTCCCTAGCAATCTGTTTTAACACTAGCATAGAGTCTCCTAAAATTTCCACATATTGGATTCCTAATTCCACTAGCATTTCAAGGCCAATGATTAAAGCTTCATATTCAGCCCTGTTGTTGGTGCATTGAAAATCCAACTAGAAAGAATAATAGTGTCTGATCCCGAGTGGCTCCTCCAAAACAATTCCGGCCCCAGAGGTTACATCAGTCTTTGATCCATCAAAGTACAGTTTCGAAGGTGTGAGGTGAACTGAATAGATGAGACTGTTGAGGCAAGTATGGGCTCTAGTCAATAAATCTGCATTTGCTATATACAAGGAATCCATGTTCTCAATCTCTTCCCCTGGATGATCTGCTAGGAAATCTGCTACAGCTTGTCCTTTGACAGCTTTCTAAGGAACACATCTGAAAGCAAATTTTGTTAAAGCAAAAGTCCATTTGCCAATTCTGCCTCTCAACATTGGCCTTGTTAACATGTATTTGATTAGGTCTATCTTGGTAATGATGTAGGTGGTGAATGGCAGCATGTAGTGTCTGAGTTTCACAGCAGTGAAGTATAAAGCTAGACAAAGTCTTTCAATTGCAGAATATTTCCTTTCTACTTCTGTCAAAGTTTTGCTCAGATAGTAGACTGCCTGTTCTTTTCCTTCCTTGTTATCTTGAACTAGCAAACTCCCAATGGATACTTATGATGCAGAGACATAGAGTTTTAGCGGTCTGCCTCTCTTTGGTGGGGACAAAACTAGCGAATTTGAGAGGTAGTGCTTGATTTCCTCAAAAGCCTGGTGGTGGTGTTCTTCCCACTTGAACGTTTGTTCCTGCTTCAACCTTAGCAAGGAGGAGAAAGGCTGGATTTTTCCTACAGAATTGGAAATGAATCTCCTTAGAAAGTTAATTTTTCCCAGGAGACTCTACAGTTCTTTCTTGTTATGGGGTCGTAAAGCTTCTATGATGGATTTTGCTTTATTTTTATCGATCTCTATGCCTCTTTGATGGACCAAGAAACCTAAGAAATTTCCTGCCTGAACTTCAAAAACACATTTCTTGGGATTCATTTTCAACTTATGTTGTCTCATTCTTAGGAATGCCCTTTTCAGATTCGATACATGATCTCCTTCTTCTTGGGATTTAATCACCACATCATCTATATACACATCTAGAGAATGCCCTATCATATCATGGAAAATGGAATTCATAGCTCTTTGATAAGTGGCTCCTGCATTTCTTAAGCCAAAAGGCATTACAGTGTATTCAAAAGCACCTATATGTCTTGGGCACATGAAGGTTGTCTTATAGATATCTTCTTCTGCCACCATGATCTGATTATATCCTGCATTGCCATTGATAAAAGATAGCATCTGGTTATGAGCAGCTCCATCTACAAGTATATTTGTCATTGGAAAAGGATATTCATCCTTGGGAGATGCTTCATTCATATTCTTGCAACATGACAGGGGAGAGAGACCTTCGGTTTATTACCCGAAAAGGTTTGGTTCCAAGGGAAACCCTAGAACCAAAAGGTGTTGCAGTCAGTGAGGGTTCTTTGGAGAGGGAGAAGAATAAGCAAGACGGTCATAGGAATGATTAATTTAGTTAGCATACATAAAAATACTATTTGAGAAGCAAAATTTAGGACCCGTTTGGTATCCTACTAAAAAAAAAAAAACTCAAAAATCTTTTTATTTTTATTTTTATTTTTTAAACATGAGTTTTTAAATACTAACTTTGAGATCTAAAAACTTGTTTGGTATTGAACTCGAAAATATTTTTAATATGTAAAAAAAATTGAAATTAAAATCAGAAGTAGATTCCCAAATTGAAATTAATAAACAAAATGAGAGAGAGAGAGAGAGAGAGAGAGAGAGAGAGAGAGAGAGAGAGAGAGAGAGAGAGAGAGAGAGAGAGAAACGAGAGGGCGGAGCGAGAGAGAGAGAGATGAGAGAGGGAGGCCAGAGAGGCAGAGAGAGGGGGAGGGGTGATAGGGAGACAGGAGAGGGGGTATAGAGAAATAGACGGGAGATGGAGAGAGAGAGAGAGAGAGAGAGAGAGAAAAAAAAAAACTGTAAAACCTCACTTTTTTTGTTTTTAAAATTAGGCATTTTTTAAGTTGTTGAGTTAGGTTTTTGAAAAATGGACTTTACCAAATGTGAATTATGGGCTTTTGGCTCAAAATGTATTTTTGAGTTTAAAAAAATTGATCCAAGTAAGATACCAAACGAGCCCTTATATTTTGCAAATACTTCATGTTATAGTTTGCTTTCACAAAAGTAAGTGCTAATTTGATCATAACATAGTATTTTTATTACATATGACAATGTTCATAATAGCATTCAATTCCAACCAATGTTCAATCTCATTGATTGCAGTGGTGGGGTCGATCAACTCCGCGAAAGCCATGAAAATAGATGTGAGGTCCTGGTGTGACCCCTTGAGGTTGCCCACCAGGAGTTCGACGGAAAGCTCCAAAGAGTTTCCCATGTTTCAGCAGCAGCAATGATATTCCCCCCACCCCAATTTCTCCAATTCTCACATAATTCCTCATTAAACCCTAACCCAACCCTCAATTCCTTTCTCTATTTGCCTTCTCTTTAATGTCTGGGAAGGAACTTGGCCAACAGCTCAAGCAAATCATCAGCTCTTTGCAAGACCAAGTCCTTTTCTAATTCTTTGACTTTTCGAATTTTTTTCTTTCTTCAGTTCATGCAAACTTCAAAACTAATCAATCTTTGTTTTGTTTATTTGATTGAAAATGGTGTTTGTTTTTATTGATGAAATTTCAGATAATGTATGTCAAGTGCTATTAGATCATTTATATTTCCTCTCTTTTATTTTTTCTTTTGCCTTGATCAAAAGGTTAATATTTGGGTTGTCTACTTTCTCAAGGATTAGCGTCAATATTACAGTATTGATTTAGGAATTGTTACAACATGACTCCTCATACTAAAAATTCTAGATCAGCCACTGTTTATTAATTACAAATATTAGGAGTAGAGGAAAAAGCATGGACTGAGAAAAGGAAAGGAAAACTGTATGGACAAAAAAAGTTAACTTTGTCAAATATGGTTTTTAAATGGGGATATAAAAAATTTACGCTTGTATCAATGGAACATATTCCAAGGTTGCCATAATGAATGTTGACTCAGCGTTATAATTGATTGGCTAAACCGTAGCCTAAAACATGTAACTATAGAATCCACCAGGAAGATATGAGGAAACCTCAAGGTTTATTTGATAAACTAGAATAATATAACATAACCCTAACTACGGGTAAAGTATACTTAAATACTCCAAAAATTGTAAAACTTTAAAGTTAGATTTTGGGCTAATAAACGATCTCGGATGCTTGAAAAAGCCCATATGTCATGGCAAAGTGATGTGTTTTACTCGTGACGCTGTTTGCCTTTTCTCGCTCGTCACTCCAGCTCTTCTTCAATTGCTTCCGCCATCTGTTCTACATCAGTCCCTCCCACTTCTGAAGAACTAAACCCCGAGTTATCATCAGGATAAATTGACTCATCATCATGGAACTCGTGTAGATCCGCAACATTGAAAGTGCTCGATATGCCCATGGAAGAAGGAAGGTCCATGACATAGGCATTGTCATTTATTTTCTTCAGAACTTTGTAGGGGCCATACTTCTGGGGCTTCAGTTTACTGTATGTGCCAACTGGGAAACGTTCTCTCCTCAAGTAGACCATCACGGAGTCTTCTTCCTGGAACAACCTCACAAGGCGGTGCTTGTCCGCAGGGCCTTAAATTTGGCATTGCTCATCTCTAGCTTGTCCTTCACTTCTTCCCTCATAGTTTGAATCTATTCAGCCATAGTTTTAGCAACTACACTAGTCTTATGGGCTCTTGGAAGCTTGACTAGGTCAACCACATGCCTAGGCACCCAAGTGTAAACAGTGGCGAAGGGTGATTTTCCTATGGAAGAATGAACAACACTGTTGTAAGCGAACTCCACTTGTGGTAGTGCAATGTCCCATTGCTTTGGCCTATCTCTGCAAATGCTCCTAACCATGTCTCTAAGGGTTCTATTGGTAACCTTAATTTGACCGTCCATCTGCAGATGAGCGATGCTATTACGGTTCAAGTCCGTAACAAACATTCTCCACAAGGTTATCTGAAAGTGGCTAAGAAATTTGGTGTCACGGTCTGACGTAATAGATTTAGGAACACCAGGCAACCACACAACCTCCTTGAAAAACAGTTTGGCTACGTTGGAAGCATTCACAGTCTTCTTGCAAGCAATAAAGTGCGTCATCTTGGAAAACATGTCAACCACAACAAAAATATAATCAACTCCTCGTTGTGTACGAAAGGGTCCCATAAAAAAAATTCATAGATAAGACCTGCCAAATATCATCAGGGACAAGGAGAGGCATATAAAGACCAGTATTTTGGGATTGCCCTTTAGATACCTGACAAATGTAGAACTTCCGCACAATAGTGTTGATATCTCACTTTAGAGGTGGTAAAAAATAATGTTCCTCCATTCTAGCAATGGTTTTATCAAGGCCCAGATGGCCACTCAATCCACCCCTATGCAAGTCTCGAATCAGTTTCTCCCTTAAAGAAGAAATAGGGATGCACAATCGATTGCCTGATTTAAAATGATAATCTGTCATCAGCTCATTGCGAAGAAACTTAGCTCAAATTTCCTGAAAATCCTTATCAGTCTCATACAGTTCCTTCACAAATTTGAAACCCACAACTTCTTGAGCCAAAGTAATAAGCAAAGTTGCTTGACGACTCAATGCATCTGCTACACGTTTAAGAACTCTAGATTTATGTTTAATAACAAATGGAAATTTCTGCACAACAGTAGCCCACCTGACATGCAACTTGTTCACACTCTTTGAGCTGTTGATAAATTTTAGGGCTTCGTGGTCAGTGTAAAGCATAAACTCTCGCTGCACTAGATAATATTCCCATTATTCCAGGGCCCAAACCATTGCATAAAACTCCTGGTTATAAGTGCTCCATTTTTGGCGTGCTTCACTGAGTTTTTATGAAAATAAAATGCAACAAATCTCTTCTCTTAAGACAAAACCGCTCCTACACCCACTCCACTTGCATCACATTCGACCTCGAATAACTTCTCAAAGTTGGAAGGCTAGGACCGATGCTATGCTCAACTTTTCTTTAATGAGGGCAGAGTTGTGCTCTTGCTCTTCACCCCAATTAAATTTTCCACACTTCAGGCACTCAGGTTTTGGTGCAGGCAGGGTACTGAAATGGTGAACAAAACGCCGATAAAAGGTTGCAAGGCCATGGCAACCCCTCACATCACTGGCTGTTTTCGGGATAGGCCACTCCCGAATGGCTCGCACCTTATCTTCATCCACGTGAATACCATTTTCACTTACAACATAACCCAGAACAAGTAACTTGTTTGTGACGAAAGTACACTTTTTCAGGTTAATGAACAGCATGTTCTCTTGCAGAACCTTCAAAACCTCCTTCAAATGTATCAGATGCTCCTCCTTGGTTTTGCTGTAAATCAAAATGTCATCTAAATAAACTACAAAAAATTAACCAATAAAGGGACGCAAAACCTGATTCATAAGTCTCATAAGTGCATTTGACAACCCAAACAACATCACCAACCATTTGTACAATCCATCCTTGCTCTTAAAAGTTGTTTTTCACTCATCTCCAGGTTTGATACGAATTTGGTGATACCCACTCCTCAAATCAATTTTGGAAAACACTTTAGAGCCCTCCAAAACATCCAACATGTCCTCTAGGTGTGAAATTGGAAATATGTACTTGATGGTGATTTGGTTGATTGCACGGCTATCAACACACATGCGCCATGTACTGTCCTTCTTCACTACCAACAATACGGAACAGCACACGGACTTATACTTTCTCAAACAAACCCCTTTTGTAGCAAATCTTCTATCTTTTCTCTGAGAATTTCATCCTCCATAGGGTTCATACAATATTGGCGTAGATTGGGAAGACTAGATTCAGGTTCTAAATCAATGTGATACTGTATGTCTCTCATGAGTGGTAGGTCATTAGGTAAATAATTTGAAATCAAGTCTGGAAAATGAATTAAAATTTTCTTTACATACACAGTGTACATGCCATCATCTTCTTTAATATCTTCCTCAAGCTCTTGCTCGCTGTTGGACATCACTATAAAACTCGAGTTCTTTTGCTTTTCTAATTTTCCAGATTCACTAATAAGAGCCATAGAATCTTGTGGGAACCCCAATTGAACAAATACACATTATCACGTCCTTTATGTGTGGCACATGTATCATACTACCAAGGACACCTTAGTAATACATGACTAGCATCCATATCGATTATGTCATACGAAAATTCCTGTTTGTAATGCTTGCCAATGGAGAAGGGAAACTTGCATACTTCTGTCACCTGAACTATGAGTCCTTTCTTTACCTACCTCAATGCATACGGAGAGTCATGCTTCTGTATTAGGAGCTGTAAATACACTGTGCCAAATTTTACTTTACACTACACCACATAGGCATCGACAAGTCTAAAAACCAATGCTATTAGTATTTTAGGCATCGATTTTACAATTAATAAGACTAAAGGGGTATAAAGGCATCAACACAAATTTTAGGGCTTTCTACCGATGTCATTGATCATACTTTAGCATCGATGATATAATTTACTGATGCATAAAATGTTTTTGAATAATTTTTTTTTAAGCAGAACAATTATACCGACGCCAAAACCATGTCAATGCCGCTACAGTGATTTTTTTAACAAAATATTTTAACTCTCCCACGCATCCCTCTCTCTTCTCTCTCGCGATACTCACTCTCTTCATTTCTTTTCCTCTATCAATTTCTTCTACATCCTCAATCTCCACCGCCATCCTCTCTGTCCTCCATCCATCTCTGCCGCCATCTTCTTTCTCTTCCGTCTCTACCGCCATCTTCTCCTAAACCCTAAAAATTAGAACCAACAAAACCTAATTTCAAAGCCCTATTTTGATATCTCCGATTTGATTTGATTCGAATCCATATCTGAGGACGCCATGGGTTATTTCAACCTCTCGTACTTCATCGTCGCCATTATCCAGATCTAAGGTAAATTTGGCGACTACTTCGTACAGAGATTTGATGAGTAGCAAGTGACGAATCCAACAAGGTATCTATGGTTTAAGAGGAATATAGTATGATTAGCTGTGTTGGCTCAAGTCCAATGAGGGGAATTCGTTTTGAGAATTGAAGACACGGATTTGGAGAGGTCTGCTAAGGAATCTGAAGAGGCTGTGCTAATCGATCTCTCTTGGCTTGGTATGTGTTCTCTGTCATAACTCTCTCTCTCTCTCTCTTGTTAAGAAAGATGGTGAAAAATCAAAGAGCCAATAAATAAATATGGCACTCCCAAGATCTGACTTCTCCCAGCCTTGTGTAAATAAAATGGGCAAAATTAACACTCTATCTTCCACTAAGAAAAATAATGGGAATACAATAATAATCTCACCAAACACCGGTGGCTAAACTCTCTCTTGGTTTTTCTCTCAAGAGGATTTTCTCTCTCACACAAGTGAGGCTTTCTTATCTCTCTCTTGGCTAAACTGTCTAAGTTTTGGTTTTCTAAGGGATGCATTGAACTGAAAAAAGGCAACTGCTTTTATAGCCAACATTCCTAACTAATTGGTGGCCATGCATGGGGAAGAGTTTTTCGCATTTTCTCTTCCATTCGTTTTCTTCAAATTTTCTCGTCCTCTCTTTCAATTTATTTCAATAATTATTTTCCTTCTTTTTCTCTCCTCGACTAACGAGGGAAACTCATCAATCTCCCCTTCCCGACTTAGGTGGAGGGCTCCAGCAGTCCAGCTGCTCTTCTACAAAATTCGTACTTGTCCTTAGGTAAGGACTTGGTCATCATATCTGAACTATTGTCATCAGTATGGATTTTCTCAAGCTATAATTGTTAGACTCCAACACATCACGTATCCAGTGATATCGCACATTAATGTGCTTTGACCTCGAGTGAAAACTCGGATTCTTGCTCAATTGGATCACACTCTGACTATCACAATGCAAACTGTATTTATGCTGTTTTTGCCCTAATTCTTGTAGGAATCGCTTCATCCAGAGCGTTTCTTTGCACGCTTCAGTAACTCTACCTCTGTAGTTGATAGAGCAACACATTTATGTAAATTTGATTGCCATGAAATACTCCCCCTAAAAATGTAATCAGGTATCCTGAAGTAGATTTTTTGGAATCAAGATCTCCTGCCATGTCTGCATTTGTGTACCCAATCAATGCAGGGTTTTCACCTCCAAAGCACAAACTCATTTTGAAAGTACCCCTGAGATATCTGAGAATCCACTTCACAGCATTCCAATGCTCTCTGCCTGGTTTAGACAGGAATCTGCTTACAACGCCAACTGCGTGCATTATGTCTGGCCTCATGCAAATCATTGCATACATCAGACTACCAACAGCTGAGGAATATGGCACCATAGCCATGTTTTCTTTTTCTTTATTACATGTAGGACTCTGCTTTGAACTAAGCTTGAAGTGACTAGGAAATGGAGTAGAAACTGGTTTTGCTTTATCCATGTTAAACCACTTTAGTACCTTCTCGATATAACTTTCTTGTGATAACTTCAACTTCCAATTTTTTTTTATCACAGGACATACTTATACCGAGGATTCGTTTTGCAGGTCCTAAGTCTTTCATAGCAAAAGACTTGCTCAACTCTTTCTTCAGCTTGCTAATCTTGTCACTATTTTGTCCTACGATCAACATGTCATCGACATAGAGAAGAAGTATGATGAATTCACCATCATCAAATCTTTTCACAAATACACAATGGTCTGAAGTTGTCTTTTGATAGTGTTCAATCAGGAAGGAATCAAACTTCTTGTACCATTGTCAAGGTGCTTGCTTGAGTCCATATAAGCTCTTCTTCAGCCGACATACCAAATCTTCTTTTCCTTTGACTTTGAATCCTTCTAGCTGCTCCATGTAGATTTCTTCTTCAAGATCTTCGTGAAGAAAAGCTGTCTTCACATCTAGCTGTTCGATCTCGATATTCAGGCGTGCAGCCAAAGTGAATACAACCCGTATGGAAGACATCTTCACTACAGGTTAGAAAACCTCTTCAAAGTCAATTCCTTTCTTCTGACTGAAACCTTTCACAATTAGCCTTGACTTATACCTGGGCTTAGAGTTGTTTTCTTCCGTCTTCAGTCGATACACCCATTTGTTCTTGAGTGCTCTTCTACCTTTTGATAGGTTCACAGATCATATGTGTGGTTCTCATGCAGAGATTGCATCTCTTCATGCATGGCTTTCAACCACTCATCTTGTTGATCATGAGTTAATGCTTCTTTATAGCATTCTGGTTCTCCCCTATCTGTTAGGAGAACGTAATCATCTAGAGAATATCTACTCGGAGGTCTCCGTACCCTGGTCGATCTTCTTGGTTGGAATTTGGTCGCTGGCTCTTCATGGGGTTGTGCTTCTAGTCTATCATCAACTATATCATCTACTATACCATCAGTTGTATGATCATTACTCATATTATCATCAACTGGTTCATTTATAATAGGATCACTAGCTGGATCATCAGTATCATTGGATTCATGTCGCCAGTCATTGTGCTCCAATAGAGGAGGAACTGGATCCAAGTTAGCTGGATATTCTCTAGGATTATTAGGTTTATCACATCTTCGAATGTCTTCAATGTTCTGATCTTCAAAGAAGACAACATCTCTACTTCTAATAATCTTTCTAGCTACAGGATCCCATAACCTATAACCAAATTCTTCATTCCCATATCCCACGAAGATACATTCTTTCGACTTCGCATCGAGCTTGGATCTCTCGTCTTTAGGAATATGAACAAAAACTTTACAACCAAAAACTTTCAAATGATTGCAGCAAACATCTTTTCCCGACCAAAACTTGTTCGGGACACCACTATTCACAGGTACTGAAGGAGAAAGGTTGATTAGATCAACCACAGTCATCAGGGCTTCACCCCAAAAACTTTTGGGCAGCTTGGCATGAGAGAACTTTGTTCTTATTCTTTCAACAAATGTTTTGTTCATTCTCTCAGTTATGCCATTATGCTGAGGAGTCTTCGGAACAGATCATTCATGCCTGATTCTATTACTTCTACAATAGTTTCTAAACGCCCCCATAAATTCTCCTCCGTTATCGATGCGAATACATTTCAAGCTTCTACCAGTCTCTCGTTCAACGCTAGCATGAAACTACTTGAAAACTTCATATACTTGATCTTTTGTTCTAAGTGCATACATACCTTCCTGGAATGATCGTCAATGAAGGTGACAAAATATCTTGCACCACCAAGAGTACTAGAGGTTATAGGACCACAAACATCAGAGTACACAACATCCAATACATTGGGTTTTCTTTGTGCATGACCATGTTGAAACGAAGCTCTATGCTGCTTTCTAGCCAAGCAATGCGTGCATGATTTTAGAGGCATGCCTTTCTTCATTCCAGTCAGTGCCTCTCTTTTGGCTAGAATTTGTACTCTTTCTCACTCATGTGACCGAGCCATTTATGCCATAGCTAAATTGAGTCTTCTGCGAGAGCATTTGCGTACCCATTACTGACTTTTGCATGTGTCATGTATAGGGTGTTCTCCTTCTTCCGTCATGCTAGGACAAGAGCGTTCTTGCTGAGTTTCCATTTTCCTTCAGCAAAGCCATTGGCGTATCCTTCGTCGTCAAGTAATCGAGTGGAGATTTGATTGAGACGCATATCTGGAACATGTCTGGCATCCTTGAGGACCAAGTGGAAACTTGTGTTGGTTTTCAAGGGAAATATTTCCTCTTCCCACGATCTTGGACAATTTGTCATTTCCCATCCTCACATTACCAAAATCTCCATTGGTGTATGATGTAAAAGTCCCTCCGTGAGGTGACATGAAATGATGCACCAGAATCCATTATCCAGCATGTATCTTGAAAGGAAAAATTAACAAAGCCATCACCACATAGAATAATTACCTCATTTCCACCAGAGGTAGTTGCGGTCATGTGCCTGGCATTACTCTTTTCATTACCTCTATCTTGCTTTCGTTTAAACAACCTGCACTCTCTCTTCATGTGGCCTATTCCGCCACAATAGTAACATTCTAGGTCCTTTCTTGTGTTGGACCTTCCTCTCGAGCCATCTCTTGACCTGCCCTTTGACTTGTCTAGCCTGTGGAATTTTCTATTGTTAGTTCTTCCACGATACTCTGAGACGAGGGCTTCTAACTCGACTACCACACCTTGTTCTTTCCTCCTTGCTTCTTCATTGAACATGCTATCTTTAACTATGTCCAATGTAAGAACACCTTGAGAAGCTGAATTGCTTAAGGATACTACTAGTGTATCCCGGCTATCAGGCAAAGAGCTGAGTAACACTAGTGCTTGTAACTCATCATCAAGCACCATCTTCATATTCATCAACAGGTTGATCAAACCTTGTAAGTCACTAAGATGCGCAGTAACACTTCGACCATCTCTGTACTTAAGCTTTATTTTGAGCGGTCTTCCGCTCGTACATGGACGACAATTTTGTCCATAATTTGTATGCATCTGTCTCTTGTGCCACATGGTGGAACACACTTTGATCCACCCATTGTCGGATTTGTCTAACAGTTTTTCTATTCAGAATGCTCCATGCATTGTCTGACTTCCCTTCTGGTTTTTGTCCCAGCAATTGAAGGGGCTCATACAAATCCTTACATTAAAGGATGTCCTCCATTCTTGGCTTCCAAATGGAGTAATTGGATGCAGTCAATTTTAACATTGTTGCTGATGATGATGACGATGACTCCTCCATCTTAAATTACACAAGAATATAATTTTTGAGCCGAAGCTCTGATACCACTTGTTGGGAAAGATGGCGAAAAATCAAAGAGCCAATAAATAAATATGGCACTCCCAGGATCTGAATTCTCCCAGCCTTGTGTAAATAAAATTGGCAAAATTAACACTCTATCTTCCACTAAGAAAAATAATGGGAATACTATAATAATCTCACCAAACACCGGTGGCTAAACTCTCTCTTGGTTTTTCTCTTAAGAGGATTTTCTCTCTCACACAAGTGAGGCTTTCTTATCTCTCAAAATTGTCTAAGTTTTGGTTTTCTAAGGGATGCATTGAACTGAAAAAAGGCAACTGTTTTTATAGCCAACATTCCTAACTAATTGGTGGCCATGCATGAGGGAGAGTTTTTCTCATTTTCTCTTCCATTCGTTTTCTTCAAATTTTCCCATCCTTTCTTTCATTTTATTTAGTTTCAAGACAAGAGTAAGGAACGTTTCCCCCCTTTAATCCCCCTCTCCCTACGGTCGAGCTGGATTAATTCCCCCTCGGGGGGAATTAGCCTTTTAGTTAGTCCACAAAAGAGTTGATCGCAGAATGCGATTAATCTCTTTTGCTGTTGTTGGGAATGAACGAACGCACTCAGGGTGTCCCCCCCCGCATTGGGCGTCCCTCCCCCCTACGCTTTTTGGGCTGCGGGGGGGACGCCCTGAGTGCGTTCGTTCATTCCCAACAACAGCAAAGACAATGTTTTTAATATTTATTTTTCTTCTTTTTCTCTCCTCCACTAACAAGGGAAACTCATCATCTCTCTCTCTCTCTCGCAGATATGCTGCTCTACTCTCTAGCCAACCTCTGTAAGTTCCTCCTCCTCTTTCTTCTAATTTAATTTTTTGTTTTGAGCCAAAGGAAATTGACAAATCTTAGAAGACAAAAATGAGTATAAGTTTCAATTTTCTATCTGATTTCCACCATCTATATTATTGTTTGGTTACTTTGATTTTGAATGTGTGATTTTTTGAGCAGTTGATGGAGTCGAAGGGTAAACCTAGGCTTTGGCATGGGGTTCATAGATTGTGGGTTTGGTAGAAGTTTTACATCCGAGCCAGCATGGGATAACTGGAAAAATAATGGAAGGGCTAATGCTTGTTTTGATGAAGACTGTGTTGACGTGAGTCTCCTAATTAATTAAGGAGATTTACTTCCTTGATTAATTAAGGGATTTACTTTCCTATTTTTATATAGTTGATAAATCACTGTATAATTAGGAGATACTTTCCTAATTCTTTACTGTATCTAATTCCTTGTTTTGGGGATTCCAGGTACCTCACATGTTATCTTATAATGTGTGTGTTGGAGATATGATCGACTATTTGGACACTCAATATATTCTATTTGTACCTCACATCTTACCAAATGCTAATTTAATTGGTTTATTGGTTTCTTCCTTCTTGAGTCTATGAAGGAAATCAGCACTCTGGCAGAAAATCAAGTTCCAAGCTACTTTGTTTGGGAAGCCCTTTTTACCATGGCAATTATTGGACTGGGCCTCTTGCTCTTTGCTCTTCTAATTGGAAATATGCTGAATTTTCTTCAATCTCTTGGATAGAGGTACTACTTTCTACTATCGTTTTTGCTTCTTAAATGTTCTACATGCCAAAGCTGCTTGAAGGGATATAGGATAAATTTTCTATCTGATTTCCACCATCTATTATTGTTCTGGTTGTCTTGAAATGCATGTCTTATACCCTGTGATATTTATATTAATGTTGCTTTATTGTTTGTGAACTCACTCTTTGGCACATCTACCTCACCACATCTATCAACGGTGCATATGTCCTAGGATACTCTAGAAATTTCATGCTTCCTCTAGGTTGAATAGGCAGTGTAATCCAGTAGCTTACTCAGGTATTCATAACCATAAATTTTAAGTTTTTGATAATCTGGCCACTCTTTTCCTTGCTGGAGATATTTTGTGCTTCAAAGAGGAAAGAGCATGGTTAACTATCTGAATGAAACTTGTTGGGGACAGAGCAAAGAAGGGAGAAAGTGTGTTGAATTTGTTCTATGGAAGTGGGGATTCGGCGAGATAAGCTAGCAGCCTAGAACTAGAACCTCTCTGTTTTAAGTTACTGTTCAATTAATTAGTAATATGGGTTGCCTTAAAAAGAAGTATATTTTCATTTCCCATTCTTGTATATATGTTTCTCTCTCACAATTTGGATTAATTGTATTTTAATTAGCATGCAATTGATTTATAAAGTATACATCTATGTGGAATGCCAGACTTGGGGCCATTGACATCATCACCTTCATCATTATCCTCCATATCCAGTACTGCTAACTCTGTATAGAATAAATACTGGAGGATGATAGATCTGTTAACACCTTTTCCAATCCTTTTGTTGAGTTTGGGGTTTAAGCTTAAAGTTATGAGATTTTTGTTTTCTGATCTTGTTTTGATGTTCTTTTCCTAATTAGATTAGATCTCGCTGTTAGCTAAAGTTGCAAGCTCTGAGTTTGGTATCATCTTTTGACTATATAGTTTTTGGTTAGGGGTGGTTTGCATTCTTTCCTCGTTATTGCATTCTTGATACCCTCATGTTCAGACATACTACAGTAGGTTGTGGCCACTAAGCTATAGAGGTACAGACATACTATTACTACAACAGATCTGTAAACACCAAGATGACAGCTAAATGTGGAGACCAAGTACAAATTGTGGATGATACAACAACTATAGGTTAATGCATTGGATATGGTATTTTGTAATTATGGGTTAATGCTATGGATATGATATTTTATATGGATATAGTAGGAATCAAGATTGGTAAACAATGTAATTACTTTTGAATCTTCAAGTTTTATGACATAAACTATTTTGGTTATTTTTCTAGTTAAAATTGTTGTAGAGCTGTTGAAAACCAAAAAAAAAATGAAGGGTCAATAATATTTGTGGAAAGTCAAACCATTTGTAGGCTTTCCACATCAGCATAAATACAAAAAACGAAGGTGTAGACCATAATTTGCCACAACAGTCGCATCTTTTCTGATATGGTAAGTCATAACACGCATCAGTATAATCAAAATCCTTGATACTATAACAAGTATTTAGCATCAATGTTAATATATTTTCTGATGCTGTTAAAGGTTTAGGCATCAAGGGTCAACGCTCTTTTGGCACATGTTAACAACTTACGCATAAGAGATTATGTAAATAGTGATGCTGTAAATAATATTTAGCAACGGATAATATTTGAAGCGTATGACTATATCATATGCATCGGTTCCCAATACTTCGGTTCTTAGGTACCTTTAGCAACAGATAATATCCGTTGCGAAAAGTCAATTTTCACATAGTGATAATCCACCAATTTCTTGGACACAAGATTTTCGCAACTGTCACTATCCACGATCACACTACACACTCTATTGCCAATTGTGCAAAGTGAACGGAAAATCCTATTGCGTTGCCCCGCCTCCTGTTTTGGGGATATGAGGACTCTCTGTAACACTAAATTCACTATCTCATCACCATCCTCATCCATAAATTATGCTCCTTCATAATCTGCATCAACATTACCATCCTCATCTCCTTCTTCAATCGCCTCAAACTAGATTAACCTGTTTGTTATAGGTTGGGCACTCATTGGAGTGATGCCCTGGTTTGGAACACCTATAACAAATATCATTCGTCGGCCTAGCATAAGCATTGCTCATCTTGTTGTGATCTCCTCCCCAATTTATGTTGCTACCTTCGTCTCGTGGGGTAAAATTCTTTTGCTTATCACTCTCCCGAGGACCTACACACCCTTGTTTTTCTCCATGGATGGAGCAGAGGGTTCATAACTGCTCTTCTGGATACCACTAATGCTCAACCCAATACGCTTATCTTTCTCTAGTAATTCGGCCTTCAATGCCATACTTTGTGCCTTATGAACTGTCCACAAAATCTGAAGCCCAATTTTCTCATGCAAAGAACTTCTCAACCAAGTGATATACCAAGAGACCATCTGACCATCTGTTTCCTCCAAATTATTGCGCTTAGCCAAATGCAAAAATTCATCCATATACTCAGAAACGGTCTGATTGCCTTGGTGGCAATTGTGGTAAAGCCGATACAGGTACTGCTCATAATCGGCATGTAGGAATCTCCCCATCATCAGTTGCTTCATACGGTGCTAACTCTTCACTGCTTGCTTACCCTGCCGATGTCATGATTTTTGAAGCTGGTCCCACCATACAGCCGCACTACCATTTAGATGAAAGGCGGTCTTCACCATCTTCGTCTCTAGAACCTCCATAATCTCGAAGAAACACTCCACCTCTACCAACCAGTCAAGAAAGTCTTCAATCTGTAGGTGACCATTAAAGTATGGAATATCAGCCTTAATCCGAAAATCGTCCATGTATTGGTTATGATTATTCTGATTAGGTGCGATCGGGGGTTGTTCTTGGAATTCTTCTTCAGACTCATCGTTGCTTTCCAGGAGAGGAAGTCTCTCAACAATAGGACGTTTTACGCGAACACCTCTATTAGGTCACTGTAGAGGGTTTTAGTTTCCCATGCCCAACAATAAACACTAAACCTCAACCAATACCGCAAAGAGGGTCTCAAACTCTGCACGAGTAAGAACTTCCCCTATGCCACGGGTCTTATCACCTCCATATGGGTTGTTCATTAGGCCAGCCACACCTGCCCAGTGTGACAATTGATTGGCTAAACCTTAGCCTACAACATATAACTCTGGAATCCACCAGGAAGATATGAGGAAACCTTAAGGTTTATTTGATAAACTGGAATAATAAAATATAACCCAAACCACGGTTTAACTTATTTTCCTTTGCGTGCGCATCGCTCCAACTCCTCTTCAGTCATTTGTTCTACATCAAATATGAAGATCCTTTTTGGTCCTTATCACAACAGACCACTCTTAACAAAGAGGCTCATTAGGGTAAAAGGAGGGTCGCTCTCTCGCTATCTGGGAGAGTCGTGTGATATTTTTAGGGTTTGTTTCTTTTCCACATCTAGGTTTCGCCAACCTTCATCGTACTGCTTTCGGTTGTGTTAGTCTCATTTCATGTCGCTCTCTCAGTTCTCATGTAGTAGTTCTCCTTCATGCGTCGTCGTGCCCTCTTGGCTGTGAGGCGGGGCTGTTTGTTCAATCATTTTAAGGTTCACGATTAAGGCTTTTGCCTGTGCGTCATCAATGTGGTCCTTCGTGAGTCGTTGTGTTCTCTTGTTTGCAGGTGTCCAACTCAGCTCTCATATGAGAAGAATTGGGGGCACAACATCCGATAATTTACATGTCAAAAGCTCTCCTAGATGCAGAGACTCGCTATCCAAAAATGGAAAGACTCATTTTGGCCCTTGTAGTTTCTATGAGAAAGTGAAGACCCTATTATCAAGCTTATCGAATAATTGTCATGATAGAATTTCCTTTTAGATTGATTTTTCATAGCCCCGATGCTTGTCAACGACTCATGAAATGGGCTATCAAATTGCGTCTATATGATTTCATCTACTAGCCGAAAACTACTATCAAACCTAGGCTTTAGTAGATTTCGTCGCAGAATTCACTCCATCCTCAGCCCAAAAAAGGAAGTTGGCCAACAGAGACAAGGACAGTTTAAGAGCTGAGGAGAACTCTTTTGCCAAATCTGACCAACTCAAGACATGTAGAAGTTGCATGTAGACAAAGCGTCAAATCACAAGGGAGTTGGAGCAAGCGTCGTCATAATCACCTTGGACGGAACTATGTTACAGCAAGCTATAACAATGGGCTTCCCAGCTTCAAGCAAGGAAGCAAAGTACGAGGAATTGCTCAATGGACTACACTTAGCAAACGAATTGTCGATCAAAAGGTTAGCTATCTATTCAAACTCTCGTCTTATCGCTAATCAAGCCTTAGGGGAGTACATGGAAAAACACCTAAGAATGATCCAATACCTCGACAAAATTTAAGAACTTTTGAAGGCATTGCTGACCTACACCATCCAACAAGTTCCCCAAGCAGAGAACACTCATCCAAATGCACTGACAAGCTTAGGATTGGCTCTGGACACCCTGTTTGGGTGCTCAATCCAGGTCAAGCACCTTGATCAACCAAACATTGAAGAGGCAGAACACACAGACTTAGTGCAGATCGATGAGGATCCCAACTGGCAATACCCTATCATCGACTACTTGGTAAACTAAAATTTTCCAAATGAGAGGTCTAAGGCCAGAAAAATCCAACAAAAAGTCGCAAGGTACTACATGCAGGACAACAAGCTTGTTTGCATATCATATTCCAGTCCTCATCTCACACGCATAAAGTACCTTCAAACTCTTGAGATACTCAACAAAATTCACGACAACGAATGTGGAAAACATTTTGGGGGCAGGTCTCTGGCCGAGAAAGCTCTCAGCATAGGCTAATTATGGGCTACCATGCGCCATGACTCTATAGCGTATGTCAAAAAATGTGATCGATGCCAGCAATACAAGTTGATTCCTAGTCTACCAATTGAAGTATATCATCCGCAGAACAACCCATGGCCATTCATGTAATGGACCATTAACTTAGTAGGCACCATGCCACCGGCTCATGCCAAAAAAGAAATGATGATCGTGGCCACTGACTACTTTACAAAATGGATAGAGGCTAAAGCTCTCTCCTCTACTAAAGAAGCCGACGTAGAACGATTCATCACAAAGAACATCATCTGCCGCTTTGGTTGCCCATAGTCGCAAGTCACTGGATCACAATCAATTTCTAGAAGATCACCACATTTTTCGTGAAATATGGTATAAAGCAACACTTATGAACTCTGGGATATCCGCAAGGCAATGATCAAGCAAAAGTCTACAACAAGATTGTGATGGACTACCTGAAAAATAGATTGGTAGGCACCGAGGGAAAATGGATAGATGAGCTGCCCGGAGTATTATGGGCTTATCGCACCGCAAAAGGTGATCAACTCACAAAACCCCATTTTCCAAAAGAAATCATTCCTCCTCACATCATTGTTCCATCCATAAGCATCGAGGTGGGCAACATTTATCAGACCTCCGAACATATGAGAACCAACTTTGACATGCTCAAAGAGGAATAAGAAATCCCATTGTACGAGTTGCAGCTTATCAGTAGCAATTGATGTCCTACAATAATAAAAGTGCAGCTTAGTTCCCAGCAGATGGCTAAGTCCACTCCACTTTAGTTCAAAGAAAGTTTGATTTTTTATTAAAATAAGTGTTTGTGAAAAATTCACCCATCAATAGAGGATGACACCCTTTACGTAAGGGTGGGTAAATATTAACCCTGGGCAGAAGAAGGCACCATTTCCTTAAGGGTGGGTAAAAATAACCATCGGCAGAGAAAGGCACCCTTTCTGTAAGGGTAGGTAAAAATAACACTCAGCAGAAGAAAGCATCATTTACATAAGGGTAGGTAAAAATTAACCATCAGTAGAGAAAGACACCTTTTATGTAAGGGTGGGTAAACATTAACCCGCAGTAGAGGAAGGCACCCTTTACGTGAGAGGTGGGTAAAAATTAATCCTCAGTAAAGGATGATACCCTTTACCTAAGAGACAGGTAAACATTTAAGCATCCTGAGGGAGATGTTTGAACACTGATAACATGGTATCTCACTTGATTAACATGTTAACTCAGCCAAAAAAGAAGATGAATTTGAGAGGTTCTTCAGTACCTGAACATAACCTTCAATCTTTCAGTATGATATGCATCTCCTTAAGACCATCTACTGACTTAGGCATTGGAGGTTCTAAAACCTTGAATATTCATTCGATTAAGAGACAACTCAAGCAGTTGCCCAACCAAGAGGCCAACAGGTCCACTAAAGAGACAACTCACTAAGTTGACCAACCAATAGGCCAACAGGTCCACTCAAGAGACGACTCACGTAGTTACCCAACAAAGAGGCCAACAAGTGCACTCAAGGGACGACTCATGCAATTGCCCAACCAAGAGGCCAACATGTCCACTAAAGAGACAACTCACACAGTTGCCCAACTAAGAGGCCAACAAGTCCACTTAGGAGACAACTCACGCAGTTGCCCAACTAAGAGGCCAACAAGTCCACTTAGGAGACAACTCACACAGTTACCCAACCAAGAGGCCAACAGGTCCACTCAAGAGACAACTCACGTAGTTGCCCAACCAAGAGGCCAACATGTCCACTCAAGAGACCAACAGGTCCACTCAAGAGACAACTCATGCAGTTGCTCAACTAAGAGGCCAATAGGTCCACTCAAGAGACGACTCATGCAGTTGCTCAACTAAGAGTCCAACAAGTCCACTCAAGATACAACTTACACAGTTGCCCAACTAAGAGGCCAACATGTCCATCAAGAGACAACTCATGCAGTTGCCCAACCAAGCAGCCAACATGTTCACTCAAGAGACAACTCACGCAATTTCATAACCAAGACTGCTAGCAGGCCACTCAAGCAATCTATAAATCTACATTCAAAAGGCCAATAGCAGACAAAAAGCGGTCAGCACACCTAAAACTCAACGAAAAACAAGTGATCAACAGATCCAGAAGTTCAAATATATTAGTTAGCAGCCGACAGGCCCAAGTTCAGCAAAACAAATGAAGTGGTCAACCGAGACTAATACTTAAAACTACAAAGCTACGAAGAAGAAATAGTCTTTATCTACTTTGAGATGTCAGCAAGAGACTTCCCATTGTTGACATCCTCCTTAGCTCCAGTCTCATTAGCGGCATTCTCTTGGGCTTCAACTTTCGATTATCTGCTCCTCAACCGTATTTTCCTCAGCCGCATGCTCCTCGAATCTAGCCTCATCGACTACTAGCTCCTCAACAGCATCTGTGTCCATGACGATATCCTACCCACCTTAAGTAGAAGACTCTTCTGGAAAAGGCAACTCAACCTTTTCATCACTAATGGGGAAGATTGAAGCAGCCCCTTTCTTACAGTCCAAGTATAAGATAGAATTCAACCAGTCACAAACATACTTCATCCTTGGATCCCTTAGGAACATGCTTTCTCTTTCCAGACACGTTGTTCGAGGACTCATTCCTTTCATCGAGTTGATCATCCGAGTCGGGACCATGATGTTTCCATCTTTCAACATCTCTAGCTGGGGGCAAACCACCTTCCTACTTTCGTGACTTGGCAAACTTTGGCCATGTCCAACTCAAGATCAAACCTTTTACTGATCTCGTCAACTGGAAGTGAAAGACAGAAGTCAGTTGGTCACAAGAACTCACATATAACAAAACTTTGGATATGTGAGTAAAGCAAGTAAGCAGTTCGAGACATACCATAGCAAACATTGTATCGATCGGCCAGCTCAATAGCTACCTGATCCAAGCAGACCTCAACACAGCATAGATGCTTGGCCAATCCCACGATTGGCCCCAACTCCAAGAAGGAATCCAAAAAAAAAAAAAAAACCTCCAATTAAGAGCCCAACTCTGAAAATGAGCCCACCTGCAATTGGGAGTTTGGAAAGTCCAACAAGAAATTCACATCTCCTACATGACCTAGTCTGGCCATGTAGAAGCTAGGGGGGCATTTGTAGGAACATGAATTTTGGTAACCAATCACAAGGTGACACGTGGATAGATGAATATTCCTTAGGTCAAATAATTATGTTAATTAAACCCAATTTAATTAACTGATTATCATTGATTTAAGATTGGAATATCTCCCTAAATCAAGGATCTGATACCCAGCAAATCTCCTTGATATTATCTTGTCATCTCATTTAAGGAGAAGATAATTCCCTTCCATATGGGAATTATCACTACAAATTCTAGCCAAGGTGAATTCTATATATAAAGATGGCATCACACCACATATGGGGTACTTCGAAAAACCCCAGAGGAAACTCTCTCTCTCTCTCACTCTCACGGCCATGCGCCACCCCTTTTCTCTCTCACACCGTAGAGAAAGCTTCATCGTTTCAGTTAAAGTTGTATCTTCTAAAGACCATTTAACTGACTTATGTATCGGAGGGTCTTTGGCCAACACCCCTCGGGTGTGCTCCGTTGACCGAATCTATTTTGCAAGGATCAAAAAAAAAAAGAAGTGGATCGAGTGTTAAGAAGATCATCCCCGAATATTCTCTTTGGGATGAAATTTGCCCAAACAGCCTTTATGCCAACAAAACTTGGATGATCTTAAGCTCCATGTCCTTATAAGGCATGTTTTATCACATGTGCCTTGATAAAATAATGGGATTATTAAATAAGGCATGTTTTATAATTCAAGCAATAAAACATTAATTGTTAATATTTATTAAAAATATAAAGAAATTCAAAATAGATATTAAGTGCTAATACTTATTAGGAAAGTGTATTAACTCAAAATAAACATTAAACATTAACATTATTATTGAGAGTTATAAATCCTAACATTATTTAATAATTATATTAAATATTAATATGATTATTGGGAAAATGTAAAAAATGGCTCAAGAGAGAGAAATTTATCTGGATTTGAAAGCCAAACACATAAGGGAACTTTTGCAAAACCAACGTGTGGAGCGCCATTGTCGACGCATGGAGCTTAATTGCTGGTGATGCGTCCGCAATGAGGCTGGATGTTCTAGCGAGTCGATAGTTCTGAGTCCTCCGACTTTAATGATGGTTGCACCATCGCGAACCGAAGAGAGGAACGTCATTGGCGACGAAGGACAGATCCAACGACATTGTTAACAGCGCATTGGGACACTCCAACTTCAAATAGCGGCGCCCTTCCGAATTCGTGCATATTGGAGGCAGACGATCCCTATGGCACCAGAGGTGTCGCGAGGTAACTCCAGGAAACCCTCCAACCAAGCTTGGCCATGATCGTCTTCTTCTCCAAGGCTTCGTCGACGAGCTTCTAGCATCGGGTCATGGAGCTTCGAGTTAGGGTTTGTAGCTCAGAGGCCTACAAGTTTAATGGCATGGCTAGTGTAACCAGATGATGGCCGAAGGCCGTCGTCCCAAGGATGGCAGCAACATTAGCGGCAAACAGTAAGTCTGTATTTTTTTTTACAGAGAGAACAAAAATGGCCATGGTGGGTGCGTAGAGAAATTCTTGCCAACACACGGTAGTTGTTTTCACCGTGTTCCTTGTGGTGGGGCCTCTCACCATGGTGATTTGATAACTTTGGATTGATGTCGAAATCGATGGATGGGGGAAACGGATTTCCCTTGATTTGGATTCGAGAGCATCGCATTGAGCATATCTTGAATCTCTCAATGAAAGCACCAAATATGTTTGAGCAAAATTCCACATAGGAAATAAGTCAAACAATATGGGTAGAATATTTTTCAGGTTGTATTTTATTCTCCAAAAGAAGGTATTTATAGTACAGGGATGTAACCCTAGTAGGGTCAAACTAGGAAATAAGATAAAAACTTAATCACACAATATCTGTACAAAAAGGAAAGAAATATAATCCTAATGAACTAGGAAATAAATATCCTAATTAAGCTAGGATCTCGCTAACACTCCTCCTAAAGTTGGAGCAAAGATGTCACGCATGCCCAACTTGTCAAGCGAGTTAAGAAAGACCATAGTAGACACAGCTTTCGTAAGAACATCTGCCAGTTGATACTTGGATGATATAAACGGAAAAGAAATAATTTCAACATCCAACTTCTCTTTAACAAAATGTCGATCAACCTCCACGTGCTTTGTACGATCATGTTGCATAGGGTTATGCGCAATTACAATTGCAGCTTTATTATCACAATACAAATCTATGGGTTTCTGGGGTCCAAACCCAAGATCTCTCAACAATCTTCTCAACCATAGTAACTGTTTGGGCCCAAATTCGGCACGCCCAAGACCAGAAGGCAGGCCCATGATAAAATTGCCTGCCCAGCCCAGAGACTTGAGAAAAACAAAAAATAAGATCCAAACAGTTTGGGCTTCACACCAAGAACGTTGGAAATAAAGCCTCAGCCCAAAGAAAGCCCAGATGTGGAAACTTTCGAAATGGACTTCAAAGATCAGCCCGTAATTTTCGATAGATTCAAAACCAAGGGATCAAAGACACACCCACGTGATTGCCTCAGCTTTGGAAAAGTCAGCAATTCCAACTAAAATTTAAAAATGTGAGAGGGACGTCTCTGAAACACTGCCAATTGAAGATCAAAAACCCATCTGTGTTCAAGATTTTGCTCCAAATCAATACACCATCTCCCAAGAAATTCACGGATCACGCTTTCTAAATTAGAACGGGAAACAGGGAACCACTCAGAAAATACAAAAGAAAAAGAGCCAAAACCGCCATAAAAAGCCCACACAGACAGTGGCGTTGGTTGAATTAGAAAGCTGCCACCCAGGAAACCAGGGAAGGGACTGTTTTTAGGAGGTGACTGCTCAGAACCTATCTAAGAAACCCTTCTTACTTTACATTATAAGAGATCTTTTTGCCGCCCATTGTTTAAAGATTAAAAATGACCTCCTTAGGAGGATCTCTTATAAAAGCGAAAGAAGGCAAAGAAACAAAGGACACTCAATTCATCAATCCAATCAAAAAAACAAACAAGAAAAAGCTCACTTGCATCCCAAGAGAAAAAACAGCTTTAGATCAGAATTCCAAAGTTCAGATTTAGAAAATAAGTCTTCTAAAAACGAGATCCCTCTCGTTACAAATTTGGTTCAGCAAAAGCCAAGACAAACATAGTTTGAGTTTTCACAAATATGAAAACCTCAACAAATTTTACAGCATAGTTCCAGCCTGCTAAATCCTCGAGAATAGCCACTTCTGTCCCTTCAAACTGAAGAAGCTGCAGTTCTGCCCGCTCAAATGTCTCCCAAAGCTTGAAATAGATTGAAGCTCTGCCAAAATTGAACTTTGGTATCGATTTACAGCTGAAGCCAAGCAGCTAAAGTTGTTGACAGCACAGTCCAGCACAGATATACCCAGTCCAGCCCGGATCAGAAGTTTCTACCCAGGCAGAAATGGGATTCCAGCCATCTTTTTGTCTTTCTAGAGTTGATTTCTCCCTTCTTAATTTTGTAAAAGGCAATTCTGCCTGGAACAGTCTACTTTATTATTATCTATTCTGGCCAGAACAACCATTTGATACTGAGATAAATTATGAAAGTCCTCACCAGTCTGAGGCAAGAAAAGAACTTACTTGGGAGATGTTCCTCACCCAAATTCACAATCATTTGTTTTAGAAGTCAGTAACTTGAGGCGCAAGTTATCCATTCTAAAAATAAGTCTGCTGGGATTTATATTGCTAGCAGTGGCACGCTCACACACCAAAGAAAGCTGACTTGTCGACCAACAAGTGGTCTCCAAGCCAGTGGGGAACTTCGCCCTTCCATCTCAGGAGTAAACACGCAAACGGGTGAACAATTTGGCACGCCCAGTGGGACTTCTCAGTATACATACTCTGACAAAACCATTCACAGATTTACAAACACCGGAAGATCTGGTCAGAACCCACACCTGATATGGAGAAAAACAAGATGGTTCTCAGGGAAGGCCTCGAGTCAGAAGAAAGCGATGCTAGGCAATCTGCCCACGGCAGTACAGGAAGTAGACGTTCCAGGACTGGCTCCAAAAGGATGAATCAAATACAGGAGTCAGTACTCCGACAAGAAATCACAGTACAAAGGAGCCAGGACACTCTCAATAACATGACGGCCATGATGCAATGGCAGGTTAACAGACATTCCGGAAGGATCGAGAATCCGCCATGGCCAGAATTCCAAACCCGGATCTTATACTCCAGCAGTTAGATCTCCCGTATGGCCCTCCGCCAGGAGTAACGTGGCCATACCAGGAAAGTCCCCTAGTTGCACAGATGGCTGGAGTGCCACACCACGGAGAAATTCAGGCTGGTCCGAGGGAAGGAGCCCTTCCTAATCAAAAACATGAAGCCCCAGCTCAACCAGATAACCTGGCACTGGCTCAGAACCAGCCAGAACCTCAGCCCATTCCACTTCATGTGGTCCCAGATGATCAACCTTTGGCGCTTCTGCCTGAACCACCGGCAGTATTGCCATATAAACCCAGAAGGATGGACCCTAATCCATTCCCTCCACTTGCAAGAGGGAGGAGAGGCCGAGGAGGGAATAACCTTTTTGCTAATCATGACAGGAATAGACCGGGGGCAAACTGGAGGAATCATCCAGAAGTCGAAGAGCAGGAAGAACACAGGGAGGAAGTTCCACCCAAACCACACAGAGCAGAACCCAGGTTTGATTACGTTCAGCCAGAGCAGGGACAAAATCTTCCCCCCGTCAATGCTTTGAATGACATAGGAGCATTACAAAGAATGATCAGAGAAATCATGGAGCCCGAGGCTAGAAGAGGGGAAAGGCCTACTTACAGAAAGCCATACCCAGCCTATATCGATCAAGTACCGTTGTCTCCAGGTTTCAAAGTACCAAACTTCACTCTGTTCAATGGGGAGGACCCCCATGCTTCCTCAGTTGAACATATAGGCAGGTTCTCCGTCCAATGCATAGCTATTGAGAACAACCCTCTGCTGAAACTAAGGCTTTTCGGCAACTCTCTCTCTGGACAAGCTTTTACCTGGTACACCAGCCTGCCAGCTAACTCTGTTCAAACCTGGGAACAGATGGAAAACGTCTTCCACGACTACTATTACAGGATTCAGCCAGAAGTCACCATCAGTGATCTAGCTGCCCTCAAGCAAAGTGAAGATGAACCAGCTCAAGATTTCATAACCAGATTCAGAAAGCTCAAGATGAAGTGCCGAATCCCTATGGAAGAAAGACACTTCATCCAGATGGCCCAAGCCGCCCTTAAAATCTCTCTCAGGAAGAGGTTCGACGGGATACTGTTCGGAGATCTGGCAGAACTAGCTGATAAGGCATCCAAATATGAGGAGTTACTCAGGGAAGAACAGCAAAGGAGGAACTCCTCCAAAGGTACATACTATAAAACCCCTTCTTCTTCAGTCCACCTGATCAAGGTGGAATCACAAGAAGATGCAGAAGAATCAGAAGAGAAAGAGGTTTCAGTGGCAGAAATGGCAAAACTAAAACATCCCATTAGTTGCAAAGCCCTCACAAAGCCACCTAAAGACCAAAAGCCACCACCATTCACAGGAGGATTCGTTCCAAACAAGCCAACACAAAACAAGGTTTACTCTTTTGACTTAACCAAGGTTGATGCCTTGTTCGACGAAATGCTATTGCAGAAGGCAATAGAAACGCCTCACAGAATACCGAAGCCGGAAGAACTCAAGGGCAGACAGTACTGCAGGTGGCACAACTCTTGGAACCATTCTACCAATAGTTGTGTTGTTTTCAGGGATGTAATACAAGAAGGAATAACGACAGGAAGGTTGAAACTGGCAGAAAAACCACCATCGGTCACAACGGATCCTTTTCCTCAACCTCAAGTCAATATGGTCAATCTAAATTGGCCAGAACAGAGGAAAACCGAGCAAATCACAGAGGCTGGTTGCAGCAGAGGCAGAAGAATCATAAGGGGAGACCAGTCAAATACCAAGAGCGACCATCTCGGCGGGGGTAGTGCTCTGCAGTAGGTGCAAGTGTGAAACAGAGCTAGAAGTGGTTCTAGACAGACAAAATCAGCCCACACCTAGTGTCTTTGACAGGATTGGAACCTCATCCGGAGACAAAACAAGGCAGAAGAGCTGTCTTAGGCCTACACAATACAGCGAGAGGAGGACGGAGCAACCCAGAAAGGAAATACCAGTCAAGACACCCGGAAACGAAAAACCCTTGGCAACGATCATAGAAGGGAGATGGTATTCCGTAGGAAGAAGCGGTAGACCGACTCTGGAGCTGACCAGAACTCAGAAAAGGAGAATCCAGAGGCAATACTGCACATATCTTAGGAGCCAAGATAATACGCAGGTACGTTCACAACCCAGTTCTGCCAGGAAAGGAAAGAATCCTGAAACACTTCCTCAGACAGAACAGAAAGCTTGCCAGTCAAGGGAATTGCTGAAAACAGAACCACCAGCCAGGTCTCCTATCCATGTAGCCTCGTCGTCCAGCAGTCATCCTGACACCACGCAGACACCAGAGAAATCCGGGTCTACCCCGTTACAAGGAGAAGACGACTACACTGAGGAATATGAAGAAGAGCAATTGGACTATGAACCTTCTGCAGATGATCAGAAAGAGCCCCTCGAAGTAGCAGAATAGGATGACTGGACGGAAGAATACGAGGAAGAATTAATGGAATTTGGTGAAGAATTAATGGAATTTGGTGAAGAATTGAACCCAGAAACAGAAGCTTTTGGCGCAGAATTAGAAGACCTTCTACAGGGTGATCTGGGAATTAACATGGTATTCATCCTACCAGGTAAATTCAGGGCTGCCGAAGGACAAGAAAGCACTCTGGAAGGGGATGTTTTCTCTCAGGAAAGCTTTGAATGTAGATTGGCAGAAGCAGAGGAGCCACCAGAACCACAACCAAAAAACCCCAAGACAGGCAGAACAGCCAATAAACCAGCTACAGAGCAACCTTGTTTCGCCAAGCCAACCAGAGAAATGGCAAATCACCTCAGACCTTTGTTTATAACAGTAAATCTTGGGGGTATTCCTATTTCCAAGATCGTGGTGGATGGAGGTGCAGCCATTAATCTATTACCCCACAGAATGCTGACCAAGTTGGGCAGGACAGAGAAAGATCTGATTCCAACACGATTGACCGTCACCAACTTCGCTGGGGGCATCACCAAAATACATGGCATCTTAGATGTGGATGTCATAGTCGGAAGCAAAGAGTTGAAAATAGCATTCTTTGTTATAGACACTACTTCCACCACCTACAATGCACTGCTTGGCAGGGATTGGATTCACCAGAGCCTTTGTATTCCTTCCACCCTCCACCAGCAGTTAGCACTATGGAATGAAGAAGGCTGCACGGAGATTATAGAGGCCGATCCACGGCCATTCCTGCCCTCTGCCATGTGCTTTGAAGCAAGGTATTATCATGATGACCTCGGTCCTTTCACTTTCCTCGGAGTCAATCAGAACGGCCGCCCACATGGTGTCACGGCCCAAAGACTCATTGAAGAAGGTTTAGCCAATTCTCTAGAGGATTGGAATAGACCTTTTTGTGCTGAACTTCCAGAACTCTGATGTTTAGTCCCAATCAACTAGACAAGGATCGAGCTGCAACAACCCGATCCATCACAAAAATATTGTTGATATACTGGGAAGAAAGGAGGCTTTTCATACAGAATCCAGCCGTCAATATGGCAGAATTCACCCATGAAAGCACAAAAGAGCAAGAAGAGGAAAATTTACAGGAGGAAGTATTAGATTTTGCACCAGCAGCACTGGATGACTCCCTGCCAGAAGTAGAGGATCCTCTACAGGAGATAAACTTAGGAACAGAAGAAGATCCAAGGCCTACTTTCATCAGCACACTTTTGAAGGAACCACTCAAGACTGAACTCATGGCACTTTTGCAGGAGTTCAGAGATTGTTTTGCCTGGCATTACCACGAAATGCCAGGGTTGGACAGGCAGTTAGTGGAGCACAAGCTGCCAATTAAATATGGCTACCTTCCAGTCAAACAGGCCAGAAGAAGAATGTCTATGGACACAGAACTAAAGGTCAAAGAAGAGATAGAAAGGCTGCTCAACGCAGGATTCATCAGGCCAGCCGTCTATGCCGATTGGTTAGCAAATATTGTACCTGTTCTCAAAAGAAAAACAGGGGCAGTTAGAATCTGCGTGGATTACAGAAATCTGAATGAGGCATCTCCTAAAGACGAATATCCTATGCCAATGGCAGACATGCTAGTAGATGGAGCTGCTCATAACCAGATGCTATCTTTCATGGACGGCAATGCAGGATATAACCAGATTATGATGGCAGAACAGGACATCCACAAGACAGCCTTTATGTGTCCAGGACATATAGGTGCTTTCGAATATACTGTAATGCCCTTCGGTTTGAGGAATGCAGGGGCCACCTACCAAAGGGCAATGAATTCTATTTTTCATGATATGATAGGACATTCCTTGGAAGTATACATAGATGACGTGGTGATTAAATCCCCTGAGGAAGGAAATCACGTAGCAAGCCTAAAAAAGGCATTCCTAAGAATGAGGCAACACAAACTAAAAATGAACCCCAAAAAATGTGTTTTTGGAGTCCAAGCAGGAAATTTCTTAGGATTCTTGGTCCACCAGAGAGGTATAGAGGTTGACAAAAATAAAGCAAAATCCATCATAGAAGCTCTACCACCTCGGAACAAGAAGGAACTTCAAAGTCTCTTAGGAAAAATCAATTTTCTAAGGAGATTCATATCCAATTCTGCGGGAAAAATCCAACCTTTTTCTTCCCTGTTAAGGCTGAAGCAGGAACAGACATTCAAATAGGAGGAACAGCACCAACAGGCATTCCAGGAAATAAAGCATTACCTCTCAAACCCACCAGTTCTGTCCCCGCCAAAAAGAGGCAGACCACTCAAGCTTTATGTATCTGCATCAGAAGTATCCATTGGAAGTCTTTTGGTTCAAGACAACAAAAAAGGAAAGGAACAAGCAGTCTATTATCTAAGCAGAACATTAACAGAAGTGGAGAGAAGGTATTCCACAATAGAAAGGCTCTGTCTGGCCTTGTATTTCACTGCTGTAAAGCTCAGGCACTACATGCTGCCACATACTATCTACATCATCGCCAAAACAGACTTAATCAAATACATGCTAACAAGACCAATGCTGAGGGGCAGAATTGGGAAATGGACTTTGGCTTTGACAGAATTCACCTTCAGGTATGTCCCCCAGAAAGCTGTCAAAGGGCAAGCTGTGGCAGACTTCTTGGCAGATCACCCGGGAGAGGAAATTGAAAACATGGATTCTTTGGACATAGCAAATGCAGATCTGCTAACTAGAGCTCATGTTTGCCTTAACAATCCAATCTACTCGATTCATCTCACATCTTGGAAATTATTTTTTGATGGATCAAAGACAGACAAGGCTTCAGGAGCAGGGATTGTTCTGGAAGAACCATTAGGGGTCAGACATTGCTATTCCTTCCAGCTAGATTTCCAATGCACCAACAACAGGGCAGAATATGAGGCTTTGATTATAGGGCTCGAGATGTTGGTAGAATTAGGAGTCCAGTCCGTGGAGATCTTGGGAGATTCCATGCTTGTCCTAAAACAGATTGCTGGAGAATATAAGTGTCTGAATCCTTCTCTGGCTGTATATCTAGTAGCAGCTAGAAATCTGCTAACAGAATTTAGAGAAGCTACTTGGGAGCACATCCCAAGGGAGGAAAACTTTGCAGCCAATGAACTGGCTCAGGTGGCATCAGGCATACAAATGCCCGAAGACTGCGTCCAAAGGATCATCAAGATAGGAAGGAAAAGTCTACCATCTGTTTTGACGAGAGGAATGGAGATAGAAGTCAATTCTGCCTTGATCACTGAAGATGATTGGAGGGAGCCCATCATGACTTACTTACTCTATCCCACTCTGCCCTCTAAGAAAAGAATCAGAATCATGGCTACAAACTACCTCATGTGGAATGAAGATTTGGTCCGAAAAAGTAAGGATGAGGTACTATTAAGGTGCCTCGGGGAGACAGAATATATGAAAGTCATGGGAGAAACCCATGAGGGGATCTGTGGAGCTCACCAAGGGGGAAGGAAGATGTGCTGGTTAATCAGAAGGTATGGCTACTTCTGGCCAACCATGATGAAGGATTGCATCAACTATTCCAAAGGATGTGAAGCCTGTCAAAGGCACGGCCCAATCCAACAGGCTCCTTCGGTTCCCATGAATCCAGTAGTAAAACCATGGCCTTTCAGGGGATGGGCAATGGATCTCATTGGCAAAATCTATCCAGCCAGCAACCAGCAGCACTGTTTCATTATTGTTGCCACAGATTATTTCACCAAGTGGGTAGAGGCCAAGCCAGTAAAAACCACAACATCTCAAGAGATCATCACCTTTATAGAAGAACAGATCATACAAAGGTTTGGCATTCCAGAATCAATCACAACCGATAGGGGTTCTTCTTTCATATCTAGGGACATGCTAGATATGGCAGAAACGTTCAAGTTCAAACTGCTTCAATCTACTCCTTACTATGCTCAAGCTAATGGACAAGCAGAATCAAGTAACAAGGTGATTATCAATATCATCAGAAAGATGCTAGAGAAGAATCCAAAGCAATGGCATGAGAAGTTATCAGAAACTTTGTGGGCATACAGAACTTCAAAGAGAGAGGCAACTGGCATGACCCCTTATGCTCTAACCTACGGCCACGATGCAATTCTTCCCATGGAGATAGCAGTCCAGTCTCTTAGAATTGCTCACCAGCATGGTCTCACTCGGGAGGATTACTCTCAAGCCATGTTGCTGGAGTTGGAAGAATTGGATGCAAGCAGAATTGACACCCTCAACAAACTCTTAGCAGGAAAACAGGCTGTGTCAAGGGCCTACAACAAAAGAGTCAAAAACAAGAGTTTTGAAGAAGGAGAGATAGTCTGGAAGGCAATTCTGCCCCTTGGAGCACACATAGCTGGATATGGGAAATGGTCACCTACATGGGAAGGCCCTTTTATAATTAACCAAATCCTCGGAATGGGGGCATACAGGTTGCAGGAACGAGATGGAGTTGTTCATTTTGCCCCAATCAATGGTAAATGGTTAAAGAAGTTCTATCCAACCATGTGGGATTCGCAGGCTGTACAAACAGATCCCGGGATAGAAGAGGAACAAGATTGACCCTTTTTGTTTCTTGAAAAGAATCTTGTTTAGATTTGTTTTTGCTTTAAAGTTGTTCTATTTCTACTTTCAAAGCCGTGTCCGGGTATTGCATCAAGAATAAATAGAGAGCAGTAAAATGCTTTGAAAGCTTATATAAAAATAGCCACCTTTGCGGCAGATTATTCGAACAATAAAAGGAAAGAAGAAGCTAAAATCCTAGTTTTCTAAGAGTCTCCTGCAGGTTCGCTTTCTTGACAGAAAGCTCTTTCTGGAGCAGCACCCCCTGGTGAATTGAAGCCTCTGCAATCTCCAAGGCTGGCCTGGAAGCTACAACCATACTTTGCACAAGGAAAGTGGCCTTAGTTTTAGAACTCAGTCCAGCCCCGAGCCTGCTCTGCACCTCCCTGCATTCTGCCAGTTGTTTTTGGAGCTCTTCAATCTGCTTCTCCAGCCTGTCCGCAGTAGCCCTGGCTTCCTTGTATCCGGCCACCATCTGATCCAGTTCTGCTTTCTGCTTTGCAAAATCAGCCAGGTTGGCTTCATGAGTGGCCTTGCAGAATTCAGAAGTCTTGAAAGTAGGCCTGAGATCGTCATAGCGATCATGCAGATTGAGCACATCTCTGGCCAAGCTTAGGCCCATCTCAAGGATAGGTTTTGGAGCCATGTTCTGCCTGTGAAGCAGGTCCAGGTCCTTCATCAGCTGATTTAAGGCTTCATTGTCTTGATCAAACTCCAGCTCATTAGACTGCCAGATTTTCAACCTCTCCATGGCCTCCTCCACTGCCCTAGATTTTGCCTTGCCTTGAGGAGAGCTGAGTTTCTCCAGTCTGTCCAATTGGGCATCCAGATCCATGGCTTCAAACTCTTCGAGTTCTGGATCAGCAAAAGAAGCCGTGGCAGATGATCCTGGAAGGGAATGAATGGGCATCTGCAAGAAGAAAGCATAAGGTAAAACCAGGCAGAAAGTGAAAAATAAAGGCCCAAAAGTTATGAAAACTTACAGCAACAATGGGAGGCTTCTGAGGACTGGTAACCGCTGCCAGGATGCCAACAGCTTTAGGCACTTCTACCTGAAAAGGCTACAACAGTTAAAAATAAAGAACAAGGCAGAAATGCAGGTGAGTGTGGACAGATAAGAAAGAAAGTTACCACAACCACAGGGGCAGTGGCGGTTGTTTCCACTTTAGTCTCCGGAACCACAACAGACAGTTCTGCTGATCCACAGGCTCTGATGCAGACCGTTCCGCCTGATCCTCAGCCGCTGGAACGGCAGTAGAATGCTCTGCCTCGGCATCCTCAAATAGGGCTAGTTCTGAGCTAGTCAGCTCAGCCCTTGGACCCCCTTGTTGCTTCTGCGCCAAGGCAATGCTCTCTGCAATCACCTCAGCAGGGATCTCCTCCTACAAAACAGGGGTCAGAACGGAAGAAACAGGGCAAGAAGGGAACTGATGCGAATCACAGAAATAAAACTTACCTCTCCTTCCACCATTGCCGCTTTTTCCTGAGGCGTTTCTTCCAGCTCTTCCAATTCTTTTTCCTGCTCCACCTCCTCAAAAGCCTCTCGCAGCTCTTCATCCGTCCCGGAGGTAGTGGTGGGAACTGCTGCCGTTTCTTCCGCGGCGACATACTCCTCCTCACTCCTCTTTTTAAGTTTTTTCAACTTGGTAGGAGGAGGGGAAGGACTTCCAGCTGCACAGAACAAAAAGCAGTATTAGGGAAAAGAAGGCAAGACAGAATAAATTTAAAGAGAATGGTTGGAACATCACGAGCTTACCTGAAATACCAGGCCGCGTGGTATTATTCGAGGGAGGGGCAGGTCCTTTCCTTTTTCTTCTGCCAAAAAGAGCGGCCTCGGTAGGTGTTTGTTCTGTCTGGACCTCATCTCCTTCATCTGCAGAGGGGAGCTCCAAGTCCCCGGCAGCAATAACAGAAGAGACTGCACCAAGGCATTAGACATTAGAAACCAATCCAGCAGGAAAAGACAGAATAGAGTTAAAAGAAAAGACTTACCAATCACTTCTCCAGCATGAACAGACTGCCCACCTACGCTAGTCAAAGAAGGATCTGATACAGGCAGAATAGACATTAGAAATCAATCATCAGGACAGAACGAATCCCAGACAGAATCAGAAATCTACCTTCTATAATTTGCGCGTTGATATCCTTGATAGTCTGGATCATATGCGTCTTGGCATCCCCATCCGCAAAAACGACCCAGTTTTCCCAACCATCGAACAGCACCTTGAGGGCAGTGACAGAAGCAGGCAGACTTTGGAATCTGGCTTTCCACCATGCGTCAAAGTCGGCAGAACTGCAGGAATTCAGCTTCCACGAGGGATAGAGGGCATCCGTGCTGTTGTTGATTTTGTTCACTGCACACCGGGCATCCTTGTGCACCTCCAGGTCATCTGCATCCCTCCAAGAAGAGGCCCGGTTACAACTCCGATATGATTTCAGCGGAATGAGTTGGGGACAACCAAGCTGCCTTGCGCAGAAGTTGGGATGGTAGACTTCTGCCCCCAGATGATAGTTTGGAGGTTTGCCCCCACCATGGGGTAGATCTCTGGGCAAAGTAATGCTCAGAAATTTCCTCCTGAAATCTGTTCTGGCAGCTTCATCTTCTGGCTCCTTCTCAAACAACCGAAATCCGGTCTGGAACCAAGGATAGGTCCTCCTGATCACCACTTGCCACTGAGCTGCCGACCTCTTTGTACAATGCCTGAAGAGCATCAAATACTCCTCAATGGAATGCTTGGGCACTTCTGCCGATATCAGAGGAAGAGCCAGGACTTGATCTTCAGGCAGAACTATGTCTGGGAACCTTATTTCTGGAAAATAAACCTGCAGCCAGATCTGGATCATCCAGAATGTGCCAGGGGCTGACAGGTTCAATGGGTTCTCCAGGGTGGCAGTGTGCAGATTCTTGAAAAGGTGAGCCAGAACTGTAGGCCCGAGCCCCACATCAGTGTGATTGTGGAGTGCTTCTGCCAAGTGTCTGTACTCTAGCAGAACTGCAGAAGACCGATTGGGGAGAACAAACCGATTCAGCCAATACAGAAGGAACAACATATGTTGCTGGTCCTTGTCCTTCTCAACACTGAATTTCTTCAGATAGTTGGAGAAAGAGCAGTTCTGGTTGATCACGGCTAGAGGGATAATAAAGGGAGTGGCCACTTTCTCTTGATTCCTCCGCCTGTGATAATCTCCAACGGCATCAACAGGCCTACCATGGGGCCTGAACCCGAAAATCTGAGCCATGTCCAACAAGGTTGGCGCCATGGGACCCACGCGGAAGTCAAATGTATTGCTGGCAGAATTCCAGAAGCATAAAGCAGCAACAAGCAGATTCTCATCTCTGTTAATCGATTGTTTGGACAGAAAAATGGCGTCATAAATCCCAGCTCTCCTCCAGTGACCCCCATATCTCGAGAGAAGTCTATCAACCCAGTCTGCCCATTTGACCGGACTATTCCTCACCTCGCTGGACGGGAAGGACTGGCTCAAATTCTTGCTAACCCAAGAATAAGAAGCCAGGGCAGAAGAGCTCTCAAAACACAAAGGAGCCTCGGCATCCTTTTTTAGCAATTCTGCCATCTCAGCTAGAACAAGACCAAACCAGTGAGGCCCTAACACCAGGGTGTTCTCGAACAAATGAAGGACATTCTCGTCCAGATTCTTCTAGGCAAAGGGATGAAGCTTGCTCCTGATTTCTATCGCGTGAGCATCAATCCCGCTCCCAGTGATATAATCGGGAGGAACTGGAGCGGAAGAAGACTGAGCGCGGGACCTTGGGGAAGACATTTCTGATTCAAGGGAAGAAGCAGAAGAAAGGAAGGTCTGAAGAAAGCTACGAAAATCTCAAAGAAAGAACTCGCAGGAACAAAAGTTGGAAGGTTTAGGGTTTCTTTTTCAAAAAGCTATGAATTTAAATTTCTTTTAAAGAGGGGCTCGAAAACGTGGGAAGAAGAAGATGGGACGGCACCTGATGATTATTAGCTAGTAACTAGCTAATAACTAGCCGTTTTCCCACAAACTCTAGTTCGTAGCAGGCAAACGTGGCAGACGTGGGCGAAAACACGGAAGAAACTGGCCCGCGAATTAAATGGCAAAACATTAAGTCTGAAACCGTTCCAAAACGATTCAGACTTAGGGGGCATTGTTTGGGCCCAAATTCGGCACGCCCAAGACCAGAAGGCAAGCCCATGATAAAATTGCTTGCCCAGCCCAGAGACTTGAGAAAAACAAAAAATAAGATCCAAACAGTTTGGGCTTCACACCAAGAACGTTGGAAATAAAGCCTCAGCCCAAAGAAAGCCCAGATGTGGAAACTTTCGAAATGGACTTCAAAGATCAGCCCTTAATTTTCGATAGATTCAAAACCAAGGGATCAAAGACACACCCACGTGATTGCCTCAGCTTTGGAAAAGTCAGCAATTCCAACTAAAATTTAAAAATGTGAGAGGGACGTCTCTGAAACACTACTAATTGAAGATCAAAAACCCATCTGTGTTCAAGATTTTGCTCCAAATCAATACACCATCTCCCAAGAAATTCACGGATCACGCTTTCTAAATTAGAACGGGAAACAGGGAACCACTCAGAAAATACAAAAGAAAAAGAGCCAAAACCGCCATAAAAAGCCCACACAGACGGTGGCGTTGGTTGAATTAGAAAGCTGCCACCCAGGAAACCAGGGAAGGGACTGTTTTTAGGAGGTGACTGCTCAGAACCTATCTAAGAAACCCTTCTTACTTTACATTATAAGAGATCTTTTTGCCGCCCATTGTTTAAAGATTAAAAATGACCTCCTTAGGAGGATCTCTTATAAAAGCGAAAGAAGGCAAAGAAACAAAGGACACTCAATTCATCAATCCAATCAAAAAAAACAAACAAGAAAAAGCTCACTTGAATCCCAAGAGAAAAAACAGCTTTAGATCAGAATTCCAAAGTTCAGATTTAGAAAATAAGTCTTCTGAAAACGAGATCCCTCTCGTTACAAATTTGGTTCAGCAAAAGCCAAGACAAACATAGTTTGAGTTTTCACAAATATGAAAACCTCAACAAATTTTACAGCATAGTTCCAGCCTGCTAAATCCTCGAGAATAGCCACTTCTGTCCCTTCAAACTGAAGAAGCTGCAGTTCTGCCCGCTCAAATGTCTCCCAAAGCTTGAAATAGATTGAAGCTCTGCCAAAATTGAACTTTGGTATCGATTTACAGCTGAAGCCAAGCAGCTAAAGTTGTTGACAGCACAGTCCAGCACAGATATACCCAGTCCAGCCCGGATCAGAAGTTTCTACCCAGGCAGAAATGGGATTCCAACCATCTTTTTGTCTTTCTAGAGTTGATTTCTCCCTTCTTAATTTTGTAAAAGGCAATTCTGCCTGAAACAGTCTACTTTATTATTATCTATTCTGGCCAGAACAACCATTTGATACTGAGATAAATTATGAAAGTCCTCACCAGTCTGAGGCAAGAAAAGAACTTACTTGGGAGATGTTCCTCACCCAAATTCACAATCATTTGTTTTAGAAGTCAGTAACTTGAGGCGCAAGTTATCCATTCTAAAAATAAGTCTGCTGGGATTTATATTGATAGCAGTGGCACGCTCACACACCAAAGAAAGCTGACTTGTCGACCAACAAGTGGTCTCCAAGCCAGTGGGGAACTTCGCCCTTCCACCTCAGGAGTAAACATGCAAACGGGTGAACAGTAACTCGCACACACCTTGAGCCATCCCACGGTACTCGGCCTCGACACTAGACCTAAACACCACTTTTTGCTTTTTACTCCTCCAAGTAACAAGATTACCACCAACAAATGTGAAATACCCAGATGTAGAACATCTATCAGTGACTGAACCAGCCCAATCAGTATCTGTATACCCTTCCACATCTGTATGGCCATACTTGCAAAACATTAACCCCTTTCTAGGAGTTACTTTCAGATACCTCAAGATGCATATCACAGCACCCATATGATCTTCACTAGGAGAATGCATAAACTGACTCACTGCACTTACTGCATATACAATATCAGGACGTGTATGAGATAAATAAATCAATTTCCCCATAAGTCATTGATAACACTCTTTATCTGTAGGGACTTGATCAGGATACAACCCCAACTTATGATTCTGTTCACTAGGGGTATCAATTGGTTTACAATCTAACATTCCAGTTTCTGCAAGTAAATCCAAAATATACTTTCTTTGAGACAGAAAGATACCATGTTTAGATCTGGCAACTTCAATCCCAAGAAAGTACTTCAAATCACCCAATGACTTCGTCTCAAACTCGGAAGCCAGATACTTCTGAAGATTTTGCATTTCTGCTTGATCATTTCCAGTCACAATCATATCATTAACATAAATAATTAAAGCTGTCAATTTACCTTTATGACGCTTTAGAAACAAAGTATGATCTGAGTTACTCTACACATACCCAAATTTCTTCATAGATGCTGTAAATCTCCCAAACCATGCTCTTGGAGACTGCTTTAATCCATATAAAGACTTTCGCAGCTTACAGGAATACCAGGAGGGAGATTTATGTAAATCTCCTACTTGAGGTCACCATGTAGAAACACATTTTTGACACCAAATTGTAATAAGGGCCCGTTGCGGTTAGCAGCCAGGGACAATAGTACACGCACAGTATTGAGCTTTGCCACCGGAGCAAAGGTCTCCAAATAATCCACTCCATAGGTCTAAGTATAACCCTTTGCTACTAATCTAGCCTTGTAACGGTCAATAGAACCATCAGCTTTATGCTTCAAAGTAAACACTCATCTGCATCCAACAGCTTTCTTCCCTCATGGCAAAGGAACTAAATCCCATGTTTTATTCTTGTTCAAGGCATCCATTTCAACATTCACGGCATCCATCCACTTGGGGTTAGATAAAGCATCCTGCAGCTTAGTTGGCACACATATACTAGATAATTGACACAAATATGATCCATATGACTTAGACAAACGATTAGTTGACACAAAATGGCTAATGGGATATTTAGACTTGGCATGTATATCAGGAGAATATTATACTTTAGGTTTCCCACGAGTGGTTCATAGGGGTAACTGATAAGCTGACACAGATAGATCATTAGAAATTACCTCACTTGATTCACTATCACGAGTAGATTGGGGCACTGGCAGGGCAGATGGGCGGTATTGCATCGAACTCATCCATACAAGAATCACTATCATTATTTTCAGATACAGGCAACTGGTCACTTGCTTCATTGTGACCGGTCGTTTCGACACTGAGAGCACCTGCTTCATCTCCAGATATGGGCAACTGGTCGAGTTCCAAAGGGCGATCATCGTTTCTTCACAGGGACTACAAGTTTCATCATTAGATATGGACGACCAGTCACTTGCTTCAGTGCGATAGATCGTTTCCTTTTCGAGAGTAGAAGAGTAACCAATGAAGACACATCGCAGAGATCAAGTTTACTCCGTTGATGAGAGTAGACATGAACATAGGCAACACACCTAAAAACTTTAGGGGGCAACTTGGAGACTGAGACAGGGGAAACATGGTCACCAAACACATCATGTGGAGTCTTGAAATCAAGAATCCGGCTAGGAGTACGATTAATCACATAGGCAGCAGATAAAGCAGCATGCCCCCAAAAATGATGGGGAACAGATATGTCCAACATAAGGGAGCGGGCAACTTCAAGTAATCGACGATTCTTGCGTTCAGACACACCATTCTGCTAAGGAGTAAATGCGATTGTCGTTTGGTGAATAATACCTTGAGCATGGAGTAAATGGGGATGTCAAAGTGTTATTAACATATTTGTCTCCGTTATCAGTCCGGAATACTTTGACCAGAGCATGAAACTGAGTAGACATCATAGTACAGAACTCTGGAAGGATGGAAGCAACATCATGTTTATTTTTCAGCAAGAAAACCCAAGTAAGTATGGTGTAATCATCAATAAATGTGACAAAACAACGAAATCCGTTCGAAGTAACACGAGCCGGACCCCACACATCAGAATGCACTAAATCAAAAGGCTTTGTAGCTTTACTGTCACTCAAAGGAAACACAGTGCGATGACTCTTGGCCAAAATACATGTCTCACACTTAAAACTGGACTCATCACAAGAGCAGAATAAAGATGGAAACGGACGCTTAAGGTAGCCAAATGACGGGTGTCCCAAGCGACGATGCCATAACCAAATTTGCTGTTTGTCTTTGATACTGCAACTTTGAACAGTATTAACGACACGATCACGAACTGGTGCAGAAGGCAATGTCAAATAATATAACCCCCCTATCCGTTTACCATGCCCAATCATCTCATGAGTCTTGAGATCCTGAAAAGAGCAATGCGTATGATAGAAAGTAGCAGAGGCATTAAGTGTATCAAGTAATCGACCAACAGATAACAAGTTACAATAGATATTGGGAACCAGTAATGCACGAGACAAGGACAGAGTAGGAGTGAGAGAGATTGTGCCCTCACCAGTAATTAGATAGGGCAAGCCATTAGCACTGGTTATATATGGGTCACGGGTGTTACTAGAAAACTCATCAAAAAAATTAGCATCATAAGTCATATGATCAGAAGCACCAGTGTAAATTATCCCAAGTATTGGAGCCAATACCTGGAATAGAATCAGAAACACATAAATTTGCAAAGGCAGCAGCAACAGCACCAATGATGGAGTTATCACCCATGATTGCAGCAGAAACTCAACAGATCACGGCAGAGTATACAACGGAACACAGCAGAAACATAAATACAGCAGATGCACGAAGACAGCAGAGTACACAGCGGAACACAGTAAAGGCACAAATACGGCAGATGCACGAAGACAGGCACGAACATAGTACACAGCGGAACACAACAACACAACACACAAAATCAAGAGGGCACACACGGCACAAGTAGAGAAACAAAAAATATGGGTATAGAACACAGGTGGGCACAACACATAGGTCACCAAAAAAGTTAGCTCTGATACCAAGTCAAACAATATGGGTAGAATATTTTTCAAGTTGTATTTCATTCTCCAAAAGAAGGTATTTATAGTACAAGGATGTAACCCTAGTATGGTCAAACTAGGAAATAAGATAAAAACCTAATTACACAATATCTGTATAAAAAGGAAAGAAATATAATCCTAATAAACTAGGAAATAAATATCCTAATTAAGTTAGGATCTTACTAACAAAATATTCGTGGGTTGATTCCTTGCTCTTCAATCTTCCTTTTCTCTCTCTCTGATCCCTGTGAAAAAGACCAAAGTAAATATACCACACCAGAGACATTGTTGGCCAAAGACCTTCTGATGCCTAAGTCAGTTAAATGTTCTTGAAAAAGATACTAAGATAATGGAAAGGAGGGAGGCCTTCTCTCATGGGGAGAGCCGAGTGGCTGGAGCCATGTGTGAGGGTTGCCGAAGTCGTGAAGAAGAGAGTGGCGTGAGGGAGAGGGCGTTTCAAGAGTAGAAATCTAATTACCTCATATATGTGATGTAGCCATATATTTATAGTACTCCAACCTTCTAGGGTTTTTCAAAGAATAATTCCTATAAGGAAGGGAATTATTCTTTCCCTTAAATGGATAGATTGAATCAATTAGGGATTCTAATAAGAATCAAATCGCTAATTGATGATGATATCTCTATTTTTCATCTAAATAATTAGCCAATTAAATGGAGCACAATTATTAACCTAAGAGATATTCTTCTTATCCACGTGGCGCCTTGTGATTGGATGCCGAAATATTTGTTCCCACACCAATGACAAGGTGACACGTGAATAGTGGAAAATTCATTAGGTCAAATAATTGTGTTAATTAAATTAATTAACCAACTATGGTTAATTTAAGATTGGAATATCTCCCTAAATCAAGGATTTGATTTAAGACCAGTTAACTGACTTATGCATCGGATCGCCTTTAGCCAACACCCTTCAGGTGTGTTCCGTTGACCGAATCTATTTTGTAGGAATAAAAAAAAAAAAAAAAGGGGATCGAATGTTAAAATGATCATCCGCGAATATTCTCCCCAAGATGAAATTTGCACAAACAGCCTTGATGCCAACAAAACTTGGATGATGTTCAGCTCTATCTCCTTATAAATTGTGGTGGGAGGGAGTGATATGGGCGGATCATCAGAATTCAGAAAATCTGTAGCTTTTCTTCCATGGAATGCCATATTAATTAGGTGTTTGATTTTCGGTGTGATTTGAGTGTTTTGTCATAGTGATGCAAGCACAATAACAATGGAAACATGGTAAAAAACTTTTTCATTTGATATGATTAGTAATATTTAGTGTCCCACACAGGCAGAAAACCAGAGTTTGTTTATCTAGAAGACTAGAAAGAAGATGACCAAAAAGAAAGTGGAATAATGATCAGACAGCTTGCCCAATTATGGCTAATTTGACCACCTTAAACCTAATTAGACTAGTTAATACTACAATATTAACATTACGACCCTTAAGTCTCATGATATTATCCGTGAACCCACTCTTGGTTATGTACGCACTACAAATGTGACACAGATGCATATATCGATTTTGCAGACACTTATTTCCCTTATATCAAGAGGCCCTCTCGAATATTTAGTCATCAGCACATTGTGGCTTTTGTTTTTATTGACATCGTGATAGTGTGTGTGTGTGAGAAATCCATCTCCTCATGTAGTTTAGCTATTGCTTGTATTCAAAATTAAACTTCATAACGTAATTCAATTAAGAATGAACCGAGTAAATACCTTGTCTTGTCATATGTGTGTGTAAAAACACGAATATCCTGCGACAACTGAGACAAGAACATGTGTACAAAATAATATTTGTATTGATTTATCAAGTGTATACGTTATAATCTTTGTGGATATTCTTTTACAAAAATAAAAGAATTTTCTCTGATTCTATCTCCAAGAGTGTGTACGAATCATGGATGCCAAGCACTTGATCTTGAATTGGAATTTGGGACTTCGTCGAGGGTCGTGGCAGCTTGATCTCAATCACATCAGGACCACGAGCAGTGTCACTTGATGGATAGTCTTCGGCTTTGGCGATGAAGGAATCGGCACATGTTTGCTATGCTTGGTAATTCTCCACAAGCTTGATGAAGAACTTGAGAGGCTAGGTGTTGTTTTGGATAAAGAGCTTTCTGGTTTTCCAATGTGTGTGCCTCTTTTTCTAAAGATCCTTTCTCTCTAATGAGAGCCTAATATTTATAGGCCAAAAATTGGATTCTGGTTTGGGATTTTCAATCTGAATCTCTTGATTTGTGGGATTGATTTTTGATTTGATTTTCAGCTAATTGATTTAATTCAGCTCTTAGTTAAGTCAAAATCCTTGATTTGAGGAAATTAACTTCTGATTTATGAAAAATTGTCCATTAAGGATAATTTATTTCTTTTTTGCATATGATTTAATTTTATTGATAGAGCTCTTAGATGCTGACATGTGTCATCTTTAATGTCCATTTTTGTCTTGATATGTCACGTGCCACGTATTTGTGTGGGACTCACGACTTTTTCAATCCACTTGAATTAGTCAAAGTCCTAATTTTGACCAATGAAATTTTCATGTCTACAGTGTGATCTTGGTAGTATATTAATTTATTCATCCCTAAATTGAACATATTTTTGGCATCAACACACTTTGCTCTCCTCAAACATAAAGATGAATGTACGTGTCAGCTGAGCTGCTGGGTAAAGCGGAATGATATGTGCATGCTTGTAGAACCAGTTGTAAATTAACTTTTGACATCATAACATTATAGACAACATTCAGGTTCACACCAAATCTTGGTCCTCTCACGACACAAGCCAAGTTTTAAAGACTGTAACTTCTCAACGCCATTATGACATACATATGTACGATAAATCCTGCAAACTTAGAGAAGAAAAAAATGATGAGAATTATGCCAGCACTTTTTTTTTATTTTTTATCTTTTATCTTTTGGAAAGGAAGTCAGATGGGCTCTATAAACATGATTAGTCATTAACAAGGATGGGCATGATTAGAAATTTCATGTAGCAGTTATGTCCCAATGATGATACGACCGAGCCCTTTGACTGTAAAAAGCAAAGGGAGAAAAAGGCAAAATGATAAAAGCAGAAACCCTAATTGCTTGCAGAGCAAAGAATTCTTTGTCTTAATCATGTCACTTGCCTCCTGTGATATAGCTCATACCAACATTGCCCATCAAAGGATTTGATCCTCCATTGCTTTAAACGATCCAAACCTGAAACCGCCATGATATAATTATACTGTCCAAATAAGAATTATTATTTTATATATATGTATGTATGTCATTATAAAATATATAATTAGACATAACAATGCAATAATGAAAAGCAGTTCAATCCTCAATCGGGCCTAGGTCTAACCCAGTGAAAAAAGGACTTGACTTGTAAATTCATAGTCTCGTGTTCGAATCTCCATGATACCTTATCGGTGTGTGTGAAAAAATTCCCCCTCTTTCTTCCTAACTTTGGCAACCAAAAAAAAAAAATGCAGTTAAATCTGAATTATTGTTATGCACTATTTTGCTTACATGCAAGTTGGTGCGCTGTTTGATTCGGGTAAGACTTTAAATGGTTTTCCATGTTAACTGTCTTTTAGGTCGTCTAGCAACTTCACACAATGTTTCTGCATACCTCTCTCTCTTTCTCCCTCCTCTTTTCCTCATCCTCTTCCAACTTCCCAGCCAAAGTCAGTCCAGCCATGGCATGTGCTACAATGAAGGTCTTCTAATTAAAAATTTAAATCAAGGAGAGTAAAATTGTGTGGGCGGTAGAACATTGAGAGGACCTTTCCCTAGTACGAGAGGACCGGGAAAGACGCACCTCTAGTGTACCAATTATCGTGTCCACGGTAAAAGGCAAATGGAAGCCTTCTCCCTTCAACCTTCAATTTTCGTAGGATATTTTATTTGCATGCCGTGAATAATAGTAATCATTATGTTTGAACAAATACATGTGAATAATATGAGATAATAATCAAATTATATATGTAAAATATTTTTTTAGACAATGCCTTTTTCTTTTTCTTTTTTCGTTAATAAACTTGCGACTTCCTCCAGAAGGAGTCTGACTTTGTTTCAGGCCTCCAATTTGCCTCACTTTATGAATAGTAAACGTGATACAAAAAGATCTACCTTTCTCTCTCCCATCTTGTAATATTTTCGGTGGTGAAACAGAAAAAAGTATTTGGTGAGGGTTATTGTTTTTAGGGATTACAAGAAAAGTGAACTTCGTTCTTTTGAAAAGCGAGAAAGTTATATATACTTCAGGGTATGGTATGAAAGTTCTGGGCCACCTTTCTGTGGGTGGTAAACTAATCGAGTATCCATGACTTTCATACTTTGATCTTTTTCCTCTAAAAATATAAAGTGTCCAAAAACATCATCATTTCCTCTAAGAAAGTGACAACTATAAACATTAAATCTCATACTCGGGTCTGCCCTAGTTATGTCCCACTCCAGCTCCTGTGACCCAAACTTTCAAGAAATTCTCGTAAATTGTTTTATCAACTAACAAATCGATTTTCACGCCGATTATTGATAATTTAGTAAACAATTTAATGAGAATAAACTTCGTTTTCATTCGAATTATAGAATACAGTTAGTAAACACTTGAACGTGTATGCCTTGAAATGATTCATGCTCACTTCGATTCATGTTCCTTCTGATTTATTATCGCTCATTCCAAATTATACACGTAATATTTAAATTATTTCAAGAAGCAATACAAACATTCTGTTTTAATACAATAGATCCAAAAACGGATTTAAAAGAAAAGATGAGTGTCACTTCTCGACATTATTAGCTAGCAACAATAAGAATACATAATTATGAACACTATTCTTCATCATCATCCTTCATCAACAACTTATTGATGAGCTAATAATAATCAATTTGGACCATTATATGGGATGACCATGTTGAGGATACTGATTTCTACAAGTGCATTTTGACCCAACTTCCTCAAATTTTACTGCTACATGTCCATGTAGGGTTTGTATATGTATCCCTACATGGTTTGATTTCATTGTGTTTCATTATCAAAAAGAGTGATGGTTTTTAGTGTGTTTGCATTTGTTAGTAAGTTTTTGAAGTAAAAATGCACCAACTATATACTCTGGGATAAGTCATACTTTAAACAATGAGCGAATAACAACACAAAGTTCCAAAAGAATGTTTGAGTTTAGTAATTTTCAAATATAATTTAGAATTTACAAGGGTTAAACCTTACACAATTTTATGACTTGAAACTGGTCAATTTTTGTAGAATTCAAGACACAAGTTCTTTGGTCCACCAAATTAAAATGAATCCTTGAATCCTAAAAATCAACAATTCAGATCATGGGATTACATTATGGAGTGGGTCAAACTAAGTGATTAACGATGTATTAACTTAGTACTGATAAGGGTTGTGTTTGCTTTTTTTTAGGCGAGAAGTTCGATCTCCACCAATGTCACATAATAGTTCTGTTTTCCTTTCCAAATAGGAGATGTCTTAAGAGGTTGTTGATGAGTAGCCAGTGGGGTGACATTGCCGAAGTTGGCCATTCAGATGAGTTCATTGTCTGGTGTCCGGCCAGAAGATGTTGCTTGAGTTGGTTTGGAGGAGGTTGCTGACATAAGAAATGTTACCTAAATATCTCTTCACAAAAAGGCCCAATCTAACAATAAATTTTATAAACAAATAAATAAACCTTCAATTCCAATATTTAGAAAAACTCAATGTTGAACTTTTAAGTGAAAAAATTGTAACACACTACGAGCATCTCCAACAGACTCTCTATCCTCTCATCCCTAGCTACTTTGGCTAAAAAGAAGGAAAATCCTCCTCCAGCAAACTCCCTACTTGGCTCTCTATTTTGGAGAACCAACTTTTGGCTGTCTACATTTAGCAAGGAGGAGAGAGATAGAGACATTTGGTTGGGTTTCTACCTTATTTTTTATTTTATTTTTTATTTTTATAAATATATTGGATTTGCAAGAGAAAGAGGAAGAAGGAGAAAGAGAAAGAGAAAATAATAATAAAATATTTCAGATTAGCCAAAATAGAAAACATTATTGGAGGAAACACCTTTTAAGTGGTTTGCTATAATAACTTTCTAGCTATTTTAACTAGAATTTGGCTAAAATTTGGAGACTCTCCTAGAAATGTTCTTAGAGAACTATTTAGAAAGTGACAAGTGAATAATTGAGGGTTTTTTTTTTTTTCTCAAAATAAGATCTTTAAGGGATTTTATATATAATTTATTATGTTAGAGCAAGTCTATTTATGAAAATCCCTCATGTAAATTGCAGTGTTAGATTTTCATGTAGTACCTAAATTAAAATTATATAGCTGCGAATGCATATTAAGCCAGTTGGCCAATACAGTGAACCTGACTCCCTTGTATTGAAGTTGGAAATGAGATAGTTGGTTAGCATTTAGATAAAGCAAATGACACATTTTTAATCTCAACTATACGAATTATTACCCTTTATTACCAATTTGTCTCTTTGCTCGTAGGGAAACCCCCCAAAATAGTATTTTATTTCTAGTTGGGTACAAGTTAAAATTTCATATTGCAAAATCTTTATTTATCCAAAGAAAGGAAAACCCAAGAAAATGATTAACCTCACATTATCCAAGATCAATAAAAAGCTTGAGCAGAACCCCTTTGCAGCTTTCAGTTTAGGAAATTGAAATTTCTCTCTCTCTCTCTCTCTCTCTCTTCTGTTGTTGAGCGTTCCCCAGTAAAAATTGGGCTCTAAAAATCAGTGGCGAAGAAGTTTCCAATGAGACCCTCTTGCGCCATAGAAGCCAGGCAGCAAATCCTATGCATTTTTCTTTTTATTTTGGGTTCTAAATCCTATGCATTTTGACTCTCACCCCCCCACATTGACTTTTTCCCATTTTTCTTCAAATCCCAACACCTCCAAGCAAAACAAAACCAAATAGTTCCCAAAAAATCCTCAGTCATCTCAATCTCTGCCTCAGAAACCATCAACCTTCATCTGTCTAAGACAGACAAAGAGAGCCATCAAGTATTTCCATGCCCTTGCCATGAAATATTTGGTTAAGAGAAGAAAGCAGATGAGCCTGAAAACAGAGCTGGCCTGCTTGTCTTTGCTTGTTCTGATTCTACTTCAGCTGGAGACTCCAAGCTTAGCAGCTGGAAATGAAAAGTCAACCACAGTCAAAGCTGCTCCAACAAAAGCTTCTGAATTCAACCCAGCTAAGCCTCAAGTTGGTGGGTTTAAAAGAAATGCAGAAAAAGATGGAAATGATGAAATTTTTGGTGCTGATAAGAGGACCATCTACACTGGCCCAAATCCTCTGCACAATAGATAAGTTCATTTGTAGCTTACAGAGAAACCCAGCTTTCTCTCTCTCCATCCTTCAATCCTTGAAATTTTTCTTTCTATATCTCTCTCTCTCTCTACTTCTTATATTTTCCTTCATCTTGGATATTTTTTTTTTGTGGCATTTTTTTTTATGCATGAGCTAGAATGTGCTAAAACTGTCCAAAGCAAATGTTCTTCAAGTGATCTTACAGATGTATATGAAGGTTTACCTTTGAGATTTTTTGTGAGGAATTATACTTAATTATTTGTTTAAAATTATATAGGAATAATTTTTTTTTTTTAGGTAAAATTATGTATGAACATTAATGCCATTAATGGGGTTGTTGGTGTTATGAATATTTGGTCTGCTGACTCTGCTTTACCTCTTGGTTGGTAGTGTTATTCTATGTAGTTGTTGTTCTTGTTGTTAAAGATAGGATCTTTTTTTCCCAATGGACTTTTGCATATAATCCTTTGAAATCATTTGGTTATCCAAGTCTACTTGTGGATTAGGAACATATCAATTTTGATCTTAAAAAGATTTAATTTACCAATAATTTATGGACTTTTTTTCTTCTTTTTTTTAAATTTTCTTTTAATATCAATATAAGTGCATGGTACATAGGGTAGGAGTGTCATGAACTAGCTAGACGGTCATTTCCATGCTTTTATCAAGTTTGTTTTTCTTGGTTTTTTTTTTTTTTCATAACTTTTTATTATCAAATTACCACATCAATTAGTAGTGGGCATTTAAACCGGCAAACCGGAAATCTGAGCCAAACCGCAAAGTAAAAATCGAGAAAAACCCTGATATTGTGAAGGGTTTTTTTTGGGGTAAAAATTGAAGAGCACTCCTTATAAAAATAAAAAGGAAAAGGAAATGTACGCATCTGGAAAGTCCCATGAAAGAGGGTTGCGATTTTGATTTTTGATTTTTTCTTTATTTATTGTGCTGAAAAATACTAGTGTGATGAGATTATTTTCAGCCATAGATTTAGAGTGATTTGACAATTAATTCTTATCAGAAATTTTAATGATAACTGAGGTAGACTCGGGTCGAGTTTGTCCAAGGCCATCCGTCATATTAATTTCTTTGTCTAGAATGATTATGGGGCAGGCCCCATGTAGGTTTGATTTTATTCACCCTTGCCAACCATGTGCCGACTTATGAAAATACTTAAAATTTTAGTCGTACTTTGCTTTTCAAAATTTAATGAAATTCAAAGTTTAAATTTTCTCACAGACACGAGTTAAGCCAATTAGTCAAATCAGTGAACTCGTCCTCTTTCACAAAGTTCGAATTTCCATCTTCAATAATAAAAGAATTAAGATTTAGTCAATTTCATAATCACGGAATAAAAGAAAAAAAAAAAGATGTAATGTGATAGAGTAATCCTAATCCCATTTGCCATTAATTTGGAATTAAGGTTTAAAATTCATATATATTTTTTTTAAACGAAGTGGTTTTGTTGGATTTTCGTAGGATAAGCAGTTCAAGAATTACTAGTTAAAACTTTTTAAAGTTAATTTAAATTGAACTAAGTGTTTATGCTTTGGCTCAATTTCATTTTTTATCCATACAGTTAAAATATGGGGAGTTGAGTTTCACATATAAGCCTATAAATGGGGCTCAAATTATATAAATTTTAAAAAATCTACAATATGGAAACTCTATAATAATAAAAATTATATAATAAAAAAATATCCAAATGAAGCACGATTTCAGAACAAGAAATCGAAACTGAAATGTTGAAAACCACATATTAGAGATAAAGAATAGAGTCGGACCTCTTGAAGCACAAACTAAGCATTGCTCCTCTCGCTCCAACACTGAAAAAGCAGAAAAATTAAGCTAATTAATTTGGAAATTTCGTAATCCAATTTTAAACTTTACGAGCAATTTGGTTGGAGAAGCCGTTGCTAGGCCTTGAGTGGAACATCTTTTCCACCACATATTAAACTTTAAAAAAGGAAAAAAAAAATTGAAAGCAAACTTTTTTTATTTTATAAAAAAACTAGCCTCGCTACGCGTGCTTCTGCCCCTGCTAGAGGTTTTGTTAAAAAAAATTAAAATTTATTTTAGAATTAAAAAAGATAATGGGTAGTTGTGTTCCATAAAAAAACAGGATCCATTATATGATTTTTCTTTTAATTATAATTTTTTTTAATATAAAAAAGTGTAAATTTATTATATTATTCTTATTTAATTAATAATTTCAATTCTTAATGTTTGCATTAATCAAGGGCATTTTTTGGTATTTTGAATGTTTTACCATTCTCTGTCTTTTGCTATATACATAGATGTGCTAACAACAATAACGTGTAAGTTGTGCTTTAACTTTTCACATAGACACGTAGAATGTAAATTGTCCTTAATTGTTACAAAACAATGTTGGCCGTTAAAAAAAAGGGAATGTAAGTTTATGTGTCATCGAAAAGTATTGAATCTCAAAGCTACTTTTCTTTAATTATATATAAAATTTTCTCTAGTAAACGAAAATATCCCTCTATGTTAAAGGTGCCCCGGTCTATTTAAATTTGTGCCACTATGTTATTCGAGTCAGATTGAACCGGCTGGTTTAATTAATCAAGTTGTACCGTACTAGCCCATTTATCAAAATCACTAATTCTAGCCCGACTCAAAAGCCAAGTCCACATTAATCCGAGTTGTGCTCATGTCGTGCTTGCCCATTTATTAAAAAAAGAAGCACATGTTAGCACATTAAATTTATAGAAAAAAAATTATAATATATTCATACCTTTTTTATATATAATATGATACTAAAAATTGAGAATTTATTGTAGTATTTATTTAATATGAAAATATATGATTTGTTGGAAAGAGAAGCCACCAAATCAAAGTCCATATATGTCAATCTAGGGTAGGAGGCTAAGAGATTGTAGTGTTCTAATATTTTTGTTAAGCATGGGCATTTTGAAGGTTTTTGAATGTTTCACTGTTTGAGGCTTCTGCCCTTATATATGTACATCAGAGCTAACGCTAGAAACTAAAGCTACTAGCCCACCCCTGACCGATCAAAATTGACCATTAAGATGAACAAAAAGGAGTGGAGTTCAGAACAAGAAGAATCTCGAATGGAATGACTAGGACTTTCTTGTCAATCCTTTTCAAAAAATTATATTCCATAAATCACCAGCATACAACATCCTTCTCAATCACTTTTACCCATGTCAGTCTTTGGTCTTCATCTAGTCCTCTTCGATTTTCCAAATTTATTCACCTTATTATTTCACCAATGTACTTTGATTTTTACATTTCACATCACCAAAATGTCTCAAAGTAACCGCCCCCGTTGGCTCTTGATTTCAGATATACACTCTATTGCCCCCCAACACTTATGCTCAATCAGCTTGTTATATCCTATGAATTGGAGCTCTGGTCCTACATAATGTTACAGAATGGAGAGGTGAGTACCTCATAGCTTAGAAGCATGAGCTGTAACTTTACTCATGGCAACTGCTGTCTTTGAACCAGATGAGCGCCCCAAGTGCTTGCAGATAAAGTCCCCAGCCAACATGAGCTTTTTAAGATCTACGTTTGTCTTCACTCCAAGTCCATTTAGCATGTACACGACATCCTCCGTGGCAACATTTCCAGAAGCACCTTTGGCATATGGACAACCCCCAAGACCTGAGACAGATGAATCCACTGTGCTGATCCCCATCTGCAAAGATGAAAACTTGTCATTGCAATTCTATTGCCTTAAATATAATGAGATAGTTGGAAATCTGAAATTATGGTCGTTATAATCACGCATTAACACAAAAGGGAATCAGTTTGGGGATTTCTCATTGCTCAAACTCAAACTGTAAACAATTGAAGCTTCAGCTGTACCTTATTTACAATGTAAGATGTTCAGTTTGCAAAAGAAGGTTCTTCCCCTCGTATAGCAGAACATCATATTTTTCTAGATGATCAGATCTTTTTAAATTGTCTTTTCTCCTTTTGTACTCCGTATAACATATGTTCTTTCTTGAGAAGCCGACTACTTCATGCACACAATTTTAAATATCACTTTGTAGCTAACTCCCACCACAGTTCCACAATCAATGTCAGGAGAGTGTCACAAGTATAATCTAGCTCGACCAAATGCCAGAGACTCACAGCACTCACATATAAGGGTGAGGAGTCAGGTTGGCTGGCGTATGTGTTTGTCTGTTTCACAAGTATTCGACGTTTCGACTAATTGGGCAACAAGATGACAACACTGATTACTAATGTATGTAATTTTTGCTAACCTCAACACAACATGATTACTGAACAAATAAGGAGGCACAACACATGTAGCACGCAGGTGAGTCAAGTCATAATGAGGTTAGATGATTAACTACCCAACTTAGCACTTTTATTCATTATAATTCACTTGACCAATTTAATGCAAACATCATTTTAGGTACCCGTTTAAACAAAACCTATTAATTCAAAATTAGTTTGACATGGTACAGTGGGTCATTCGTCTCATAAAGTCATGTTGTATTTAGGGTCCAATTAAATGTTGTCTTCTAGGCTTTTACTTCAAAATCTTTTTGTCATGGATGTGCACTGAGAAGGTCCACACATCTCCTATGTACTGATGATTTTACTCACTTAGGGTATCCTAAGATTAGAAAATCCAAGGCTCCTAAACATTTTAATACCTTCTTGCATTCCCTAAAAGTTGCTTTGGTTGTTTTTGAAATCTTTTCGAAGTAATTGGGATTAGAGTGACATTATTTTGCAATGTCATTGGGATTCACTGCCATCACTCCTGTTGTCACACACTAGAATATGAATGGTTCTGCTGAACTAAAGCTTCGCCATATTACTCAGATAGCTTCTACGTTTCTCAGTTCAGTTGTGTCTTCCTCAATCTTGGTTGAAGCAGTTTCAATGGAAGTCCATCTTATGAATCTATTCCCCAGTTTGTCTCCCCTAGTCTCCATCCCACACTCATCTTCCTGTGTTAAAAAACATCCATAGTAACTCATCTTCGTGAGGGGATAAAACGATTGTAGTTTCACACAACTGGCAAGGTAGTCAATTTGGGATGATCCTCCACTAGTTATATGAATGCTTCCTCGCATAGCTTCATTAGACTATGTTCATGACTCAGCCTTTGCAGTTTGTTGATTCCTAGACTCTCCCAACCATGTTTTCCAACTTCACAAGGCTATTTATGGGCCAAAACTGGCTCCTTGTGCCTGGTTTCCATTAGCTCCTTGATCATCTACTGTGTTTTCAGAGTCGAGCAGATCACTCCACGTTTGTGTTTTGACATCCATAATAAATGGTCCTTTTCTTGTTTGTCGATGACATTAGGATCACTACGTACATGGAGACACCCTGTTCACTCTCCTCATTTACCTCCAGTTTTTGATAAAATGATCTTGGCCCTCTTCATTATCTTCTGGGACGAGAGGTGCATTGCCTAAGTTCTGTCCTTTACATCTCCAATCTAAATATATTGTTGACTTCTTGTGTCGGAATTCTATGATTGAGTGAAAAGAAACATCCAGAATACCTTTGAGTGATAACAGCTTTCCTCACTAGAGCGTGATCCACTTTTAGATGCTATTGAGTACTGTCAACTAGTTGACTCATTGCCTTTACTATTCAAGATGTTGCTCAACTTATGGGCACCTCGAACTCCACATCTTGGCCCTAAGCGGATTCTGCAGTATTGCAAAGGAACTATAGATTGACTTCCAATCCTATATTACATGCTTGAACTAACTTCATTGAGCATGATTATCAATTTATTAATGTGAGTATGTACTCTATGTCAGTCAATCTGTCCAGCGTGTATATCAGACTATCAATTTCTCAACTAAAGGGATTCACAAGCACTACTATGTGCTTTTGCACTCCAAACTCGTCCTTTCTTGACTCCGAGTTGGGAGGGGAGTACTAGCGTATTAGGTAGCCTCCTTACTTGTCTCTTGATTAGTGCGCTTCGTTACAGTAATTGCCTTTGGAACTTTTCTTATAGCTATTCCTATAACTAGTAAATAATCTCATTTCAGATGAACACAACCACTGATAAATTCCCAAAACCTTACAAACACAAACTGTTTATTGATAGTTTTAATTTAGTCAAATTTCAGCACGAACACAATTGCAGAACACTAACCCTTTAGTTTTGTCTATTTGAGTTGTATCAATAATTGCCACACCTGCCTACATATAGTTTAATTTTCATGCTAAATTCAAGATGCAAAGTGTGATTACCTGGAGTGATGCAAGTATGTTTGAAAGAGCTTGCCCATAAGTGTCATGATAATGGACAGCAAGTTTGTCAGTGGGGACCACATCAGTAACAGCCTCAAGCATTGGAATGATAGTTCCTGGAGGGAAAAAAAAAGAATTAACAAGCAAATACATAGAAACCCATGACAAAGTTTACAGTAGCTCTGATAGTTGGCCAGAAACCCACATAGCATGAAAGCTTATACAGTTTAATTTACTTATTTGTTTTATTCAGTTTGTTAATGCACTTAGAGAGTATTCAGAGCATCCACAATGGGCTCCCTAAATCACCTCCTTAGACAAATTTTAGGGAGGAATTGTAAAAATGCAACTCCAACCACGCTCCCTATACACCTCCTAAAATAGGGAGTCCTTTAGGAGCTCCTAAATCTGAGGAGAGAGAAAGGACTCCTAGTGGCTCCCTATAATTTAATGCTATTTTATTTAATGAGTATTTCAAACCTTTATTTAATGCTAACTATTTTTTATTTTATTTTTTAATAGAGATGGGCCAATCAAAAAAGAGTTATAGCATTTATGACTCTCCAAATTAGGGAGTATGGTTGGAGTTGAAATTTTTTAGAGAACTCCTAAAATAGCTTTCTTATATTTTTAGCTAAATTTTAGCTAAGAAATAGAGAGCATCATTGTGGATGCTCTCAGGAGGTCATAAAGAGATGCTAAAGGTACATAGGGCTGGAATAGACGTTAAATTCAAGGCACAGTCAATTGCCAGGCTGTGCCTATTCTAAGCTATTTTATAAGTGCATCAGATGCTTTTGTTTGCTTTTCTAGTTGGGAGAGTTAGTCCTAGAGTTCTATAGATGCAACATCTTATATGTTTAAATCCAACCAATTGATTGTAAGGTACAGTATAGAAAGGACCAAGTGCACTCTATAACTGTCAGATAATCAGTTTAGCAAGGAACATGGGAACTACAAGTTTTGGAAGATAAATTCAAGATGCAAAACAATTATATCAACAACCAACTAAATGAACAAGATCAAAGGCTTCACTAGAATTACCTGGAGTACCAACACCAATCGTATCACCGAGAGAAATGTCAGAGCAACCCATATTATAAAGTTTTTTGGCCACATATGCTACTTGTGATGGAAGTACTGTTCCTTCCACTGGACACCCCACAACACATGATATGTACCTAACAAGATTAGAGAGTATTACATTGTCGTATTGCATCTAAACTATATAATGTTACTCCTGCATGATTTAAAAGCAGTGACCATAAATAATTAGAAATGTAAGCATTTGAAACTCAAAAGTTTTGTCCCCAGAAATATTCATAATATTAGCCAATAATATGTTATAGAAAATACACGCAAAATAAAGGAGGTTAGTAAGTGTAGAATATCATGAAAATTTGCATTTTAATATTTGTGGGTCAGGCTGGAATTGAAAATTAACATAATTTTTTTGTACCCAGTCTAAAATCATTGCCATAATTCCAGAAACAAAATTGAGTGCTGTAATTTAAAAGGTAGCAATGACTGAAGGGGTTAGAATTAAAAATCATCAGTGATGACCTTCTACCACTTTACAGAATCTTAAGTAATAAGGCCAAGAAGTAGTCCCAGGGGGGCCAAAAAAAAATAGAGCCCAGTTCTTAATACTACAAATCTCTTCTTCAAATAGTCTGTTAAAAAGAAACCTCTGTGCTTATTTCAATCTGTTTATATTAACAGGCTTTAAGGAATATACTATTCTGAAAGAAAGTAATTAGTTTTAGTCGGAGTGCACAACACACACCCCTCCCCACTAAGCGCGCACACACAAAAGAAAAGGGAAGTTAGAAGATATACCCACGAACAGGAATTGAAAGCTTTGTAGCAGCAGTAGCAACATCATGGTAACGAATGAGACTATCTTCAATACTGCAATTTATATTTGATTTTGAAAAAGACTCAGAAGCTGAGGCAAAGATGGCAACTTCCTTTGCACCAGCAGCAACAGCCGCCTCAAATCCCTATAAGAAAGCTCTACACAATATGAATAAGTCTCACATCTTCTTATTAACAGTTTATAATGTTTTGTTTCGCACCAAAAAGTGCTTACTTTAAGATTAGGAGTTAAGACGGGAAATCTAACACCTTCAACATTCCGAATCGCCTTCATTACATCTTTGGCATCTGCCAGCTGCAATTGAAGTAAAAAAAATAAAAATACAGGCATGGGAAAACATATCTAATGAGAATCTGATTTTAAAGATGCTCTAAACTTTTTTTGTACAGATGAAAATTTGATTAGGTTTCACGAAGGCATGACAGAAGTATACAAACAGTGTAAAAAAGAAAGGAAAACAAAAGAAAGAAAAGCTAAAAATATAGAGGGAGCTAGAAATCAAAGAACTAATTACTGAGAAGGGGCAGACGTGAAACAGCCACAAAAACAAAGTATCTGAAAATTGTCTTACACTAAAAAATTGGAAGCTAAAATCCATAAATGGTCACATCCACCAGATCAAACATAAACGTATTCTTGCTAAAAAACTTTTCATGACACTAAGGTGATGGATCACACATAGACGGCACCATAACCAATGCATCTTATACAATCACAATGATAGAATGATAAAGCAAAGGAACCAACAAGATGATTTAAGCCAAATGAAAAGAAAATTGATTATATTTGAAACTTCTTCTTTTCAAGAATGAAGCTGTAATAGCATCTTTGTCAATTCTAGTTTTGAAAATTATTTGACCTGTGAATATTAGGAGCATGAATAAACATTGCAAACAAGGCCACTACCAGATGTTTTGTAAGATAAGAAATTTGTTCTATAAAAACTACATTTTGTAAAAGAGAAAAAGATCATATTGAGATCATGTTTAATAACCAGTTCACTACCATTGAAGATCTAGTTACAAGGAGAAACTTTATCACGATCAGCATTTTTCTTTAAAAGAAACCACAATTTTACATATAAAAAAACAGAAAGTACATCGGTGAACAGCCTTATCGGTGATAAGAAACCATAATTTTATATCACAATCAGCATTGAACGGCCTTATCTGTGTAATCTTTATTTCAATAAACACAAGAAGGATTGAAGACTAGTAATTTTATATTTATATGTACTGTCAACCTTCTATAACCCTTCTCCTTTATTATGGCATAGGACATAGTTGATATTAAATGTGTGTAAGAGGGGAGGGGAGGGGAGGGGAGGGGAGGGGGGTTGAGGTGAGTGTGAGGGTGTTGGTTAGGTAGGGGAGAGAGATTGGCATCTTTATATTATATTACCCCCTCTTTTACTTAACCTAACTACTCCAAAACACATCCTTTAATAGTCCATGATCCATATACGCCCTGCAGTCTGTCCTTAGTCCTAAAGTCTCTTGACGTTTTTATAGTGTGACAATCTTCAATTATCCAGGATAGAATTTTTGCCACACAATTCTAAATGCATTCTAGCTCTTTCGACAACACAAATTCAACCAAAATGACTAGCGAGGCCTTTTTCCTAACTGGTCAAAATGCAATCCTCAATAAAATTTTAGTTCGCTCAATGTCTCATCAATATCCTTGGGTTCCTTAACTGCTTGGTAACATTTTCTCCAACATATACCCTCAGAGGCATGCAACAAGAACATTAGTAATTGAATAGCGACCCAATGCCATTTTATAAACAAAATAGACACAAAAAAACGAGAACCTGCGGAACCCATTTGGGTGAGACAAAACTTGTAGCCTCAACAACATCCAATCCTGAAGCAACCAGCATTTCAATCAATTTAACCTTCACGGCAGTAGGAACAATGTGCTTCTCATTCTGAAGTCCATCCCTTGGACCAACTTCCACTATCTTCACAAATTCTGGAATGTTTTTCAACAGCTGATGGATCATACAAATTAACAGATTATCAGAAAGAATTCAATCAAAAACGAAATTTAATCAAATGGGTACAACCATAAGACACCAACATTACTGATTGGCTCCTTTGTGGAACTTTGATTCCAATTGGAGCTTAAACGACGAATTGACGAATATGAAGCCTCAAGGCCCTCAACATCATTACCAGCTGCCCTTAAAAACCCACCAAATCCTGACACTGCTCCGTTCTTACACACAGTCCTCATTTGTCTTGACATCTCATGCAAAGCAAACATTGCATTGAATCTACAACGCTAAACGAAACATGTTAAAAGCTCTAAAACTTTCAAAACACAAACATAAAAGGAAAGAAAATTTTTTCGAATTGGATTGAAGCCGCTAACCTCAATTAGACGAGATTCTAGTAGTTTGCTGGGTGTGGCACGGTCGCAGGTAGGCAATTGGGGACGCAAGAGCTCGTGTGCAAGGGGACGATGTGGATGACGAGGGTAATTTGGTAAAACAATAAGGGATGTATTCAATTGAACTTTTAAAAAACTATTTAGGGATAAAAAAAAGTCTGGAGAATTTAAGCAGAATGTAATGACGAAATGGATTTTAAAATATTCAAATCGATTTTATGACCAAAAATCATATGATTTTATTTTTAGATTTTTATAATTCAAATTTTTTACTTACGAATTTTAAAAGATTCAAATCATATGATTTATAAAATTTAGAAGGACAAAATGAATTAATTATTCATCATTTCCACTACGATATTTCCATTCAAAATTTGTCATATATCTTTTTTTAAATAAAAAAAATTAAAGCTACTTGTCATTTTTAGGTTTAATTATCCTCAGTTTTTTTCGGCAACCAAACATAGAATAGAGAACTAGGTCGAAATAAACAATGGATGTAATAACACATTCAATCAAATTGATCACAAAAGGAGTTAAATATAACAATAAAACATAACGAATACCTAGCAAGAAGACAAAATCATCACGAATTGAAAATAGATAGGTTTTTTTTTTGTGCTGCTAAATGAACCCTAAAATTAACTAAGTACACAATATAATCTAAGTACACCCTGATATTTAAATCAAAATGTAAAATTAACTAAGTACACCCTATTTAACCACTAAAAATACCTCTGGTACACCCCCAATGCACTATATCACACAACATCAAACCCATTTAAGAACTGGTTTTATAGCAAGTTTGATAGATAAATAGTCTGCAGGTTGTAGCATTTAGAAGGGCTTCAAGTACATGATCATGCATGCAACATAAGAGAAATTTAGATATGTAATTCCTAGTAATGGGCATGATGTGCTGTGCTAGATATCATATATAGACAGGTGTCGCAAACTTGTGGTATTAATTCAGTCTGGAGAACATGGTTCTAAAAGTCGTCAATTATATAGGCCATTATTTTGTTGTCCTTGAGATAAATTTAATATTATTTTGTGAGTATGGTGTATTTATTAAAATTACATTTGTTTCACAACTTAGTATATTTTTTTGGTTATTTTATATTAGAGTAAATTAGTAATTTAATAAATAGTTTGGTAATATAGTGTACTCAGTTAATTTTAGGGTTCATCACTCTTTTTTTTTTTTTTTTTTTAATTTATAATCAAGAGATACTTCATTGAAAGCCCAAAAAGGCGAAGAAAAAAACAAGAGGGGTCATGAAGGCACACTCAAGGCAAAGCTAGCAAGGTGTAAACAGGAGCTTTCTCATCATAGGCTAAACAAAAATGAAACTATTACAAAAGGAATTAAACTGGAGGGCATGGCAGCCCATCAAAATTCAGTTTCTTTAGAGCTATCCGTAGTGGATAGGTTCAGAGCATTATGTTTGGAGGGAGGAAGACAATTCATATGAGGAAATTGAAGGATTGGAAGGAGGAATAACACAAAGATAGAATAGGCCATGTTCTGTGTAATCAGATAGTCGAAGAAAAGGATCGAGTGTATCGTGCTCGAAGGGGACAAATTGCTCCCCTTGCATGTCTATGTAAGCTTGTATAGGACATCACAGTCATTGAACGAATCTTGAACTCATGTTTGCAGACATAGAGATTAATACAAACTTATCCAGTAAACTCATACAGATGTGAATAAAGAATCCTTATGAGTTTAGGAATCCTAATCCTATTAATATTGACATAAGTGCACGGATGTTAGGTATACAAGTTATATTCTAATTGGGTTTCTAATGAGAGAATCCAATCAGATTTTCACCAGCTAACAGTATTAATACAGAGGTCCTTGCCTTCGCAAACATGCGCACCAAAACAGTACTCGAGCCCCATTGAGAGTTGGTGATCTAGAGCTTACAGAAGGTAGACGATCTTTGTGTACCAGAGTTAATTTTTCCACAGGTTAGTAGTCACTACTACAAAAAGCGAAAAAGACGACCAGAAAACAACGACGGTCTAAGTGAAAACCGTCGTGGTTTTTAAAAAGACGACGGTTCTAAAAACACCGTCGTGTAATACCACCTTAGACAACTAAAAATGGAGATTCAAATGGCTGTTCAAAAACAACGACGTACCTAATTAAACAACCGACGTCTATTTGAAACAGATTTCCGCAGTGTAAAATCAAAGCAAACAAAGAACGGCAGAAGTTATGAATAGACCGACGTAGAAAGTAAAGACGACGATTTCAATAAAAGCCGCCGTTTTTACTCATAAAATAACACGACGAGGTTTTCGTATAAGACGACGTATAATTACAAACAAATCCACGGCTTTAAAATACAAAATAATCTTAACAGATGACACAGATTTGCAATCAGAGAGACAATTTTTTGGAAGTTGATCAACGTCGTTGCAAATTTGCAATCAGAGAGACAATTTTCAACGACGGTTATATTATACCTAACGACGTTTAAAAACAAATCAACGTCGCTCAACAAATATATTACGTCGTCTTAGTCTTACTTAAGACGACGAAAAACGACGACAGTAGTACAAAAACAGTCGTTGTTTTTATATTCTTATTTTATTTAAATCTGTCGTGTTAGTTAAAAACGACGGCATAACAAAAAACCGTCGTTTTGTTTCAAACTGAATTAATTTAAAATTTCTTCAGGAAAGCAAAATCTATTTATAATTTCCTCGGGTTAGTAATATTGCGTCGTGTTAGTTTACAAATTCTAGAACATTAATTTCCCTCATTTTAAATTTCCTCGGGAAAGAAAAATCTATTTATCACGCTTTGTAATTGAAAACTAAAACTGAAAGAATTCTGGAAAAAAAACTCTATTTATAATTTAAAAATAAAATCCACGTCGGTTGTATTACACTTAACGACGTTTAACAAAATAATCTACGTCGGTAATTATAAATCTACCGCCATCTTACCTTAATATAGACGACGAGAAAAGCATTGACAATGTCTTCATCATATCTCCCAGCAACTACTGATTCGATTGCTCATGCTTTAGAGGCCATCTGAAGCCATTTCTATTCTTTATCGCATTCTTGAAACCCATATTCTTCTTCTGAAGCTCTACGGATAAAGGAAGAGGCTATCACAAATCTGACGGATCTTCTTAGTCAAAAAAATCAAGCAGAGGATCAGGCACATCTGATCTTCAGATTTCCCTGAGAAGCGAACTTTCCTTCGACAGCGAGTGGAGGCCAGGCTTGCATCTCTTTTGATGGAAAGCAAGGAGTATTCAGAAGCACTAAGTGTCCTATCAGGCTTGATCAAGGAAGTGAGAAGGCTAGTTGACAAGCTTCTTCTTGTCAACTAGCCTAAATGTAAGCTCAATTTCTCTTTGAGAAAGACATCCAAATTATTGTCTTTGAGATGTGAGAGACAGTGTCTCTGAGAGAGGAAGAACTTGGAACCCTAAATGTAAACCGCGAAAATGAATGAAAGCGACAAATTTATAGAATAAATTTTTAAAACCAACGGCGGTCCTTACCAAAAAACCGCCGTTTAAATTGTCGTATTTTGTACTTTATACGTCGTAGTTATATGTAACCGCCGTATTATTTTTTTGAAATGGTTTTATATAATCTACCATGACGCGAGTTATTACTTATGTACTTTAATTTTTGAGTTTACTACGACGGTACCTACAACACTAAAAAAGAAACTTTACATATTGCAGAATATTAATTTCCTTCGTTTTAAATTTCCTCCGGAAAAAAAACTCTATTTATAACGCACTGTAATTGAAAAATAAACTGAAAGGTCACGGGAAAAAAAATTCTATTCATAATTTAAAAATTAAAATCCACGTCGGTTATATTAAACCTAACGACGTTAAATGAAATGATTCCACGTCGAACGAAAAATATTGCGTCGTGTTAGTTAAAAACGACGTAGTTAAATGTAACCGCCGTATTATTTTTTTGAAATGGTTTTATATGTAAGCAACTTTTCGACTTACACATGCACTGTTTCCAAACCCGATTAAAAATTTCAATCTCCTAAAGAAACCTTTTCGTCTTTTTTCCTTGTCAGAGCATTGTCAGAGTTTCTCATCGTCTTCCTCTCGTCTTCTTCGTCTTCTCTGAACTTAAACATCGATCATCTTCCTCTTGCTTTCATTGCACGCAAAAGGTAAGCTTTCATTTTCACTATTTTGGTTACTGTTTTGCATGCTCATACGTTTTTTGTTTGAAAAATCTTTTTACCTTTTTTCTGGCCAAAATCATTTTACTTCTTTCCAAGTTTGATAAAATATACAGACAAAGAGGGAAAGTTTCCAACTTTGAAGACAACTACCTCAACTAAATAAGACGACGGTAGACCACGACGGTTCGTCAGTTGTTCTAGCGTCGTCTGAAAATTGACAAAGTTGTTTTTAAAATAATAGTCTTTTTTTATATGCTTGTTTAATTGCAGGTTTGATTTCTCTGAACAATGGTTTTTGTTTTTCCCTTATTTGATAAAATATAAAGAAAAAGAAACTAGGGTTGGTATCTAATATAGACGATAAAATATCTTATTGTTTTACGTCGTGTGAATGTTAATACCACGACGGTGTATTACTATTGACGTCGTATGAACATAAATACCACGACGTTATATAAATAATAGTTTTACCACGACGGTGTATTACTATTGACGTCGTGTGAACATATATACCACGACGTTATATAAATAATGGTTTTAAACATTTATTACGTCTGAGATTATTTCATTGCATCGTCTAAAATCATATCATACGTCGTATTTTTTTAATACCGTCGTTTGTGTTCTTAATGTTTTCCTGAAATATTTTCACTTGCAGTTTTGTCTGTTAAAATGGTTTCTCAACAACAAACTAAGGATTCTGGCTCCAAGAAGCTTGGAATGGTAGCTCCTCAAGACAAGTCTTCGAAGGAGATGAAGTCTTCGAAGAAGATGAAGTTTGCTTCATCATCTGCTGAGACAGAACCAACCAGCCAGACAACAATCTCTGATGATTCAAAGACTGGTCGAGGTATGAGCACAATGCCTCGTGTTGTGAAGAGAAAGCTTCAGAAACTGAGGCCAATTGTTGAGTACAATAAAAGGGGGAAAGGTGTTGGCCAAGCACATATTGAGATACAGTCGTATATTGGTGTGTTGGCACGCTCCAGGATCCCACTTGTGGACAAGAAATGGTCCCAAATCCCCAAGGATATAAAGGAGCAGATTTGGGAAGCAGTTGACATGGCTTTTGTCGTAGGCCAAGGGGGCAAGACCTCTGTTTTAGCTTCTGCTTCCAAGAAATGGAAGGATTTCAAGTCTACACTAACGAGGCATTATATCCTTCCATACACCAATGACAGGGAGAAATTAAGCCAACCCCCTGAAACATATAAATTCATAGAGAAAGCACAATGGGATGCCTTTGTAGCTTCAAGGCTATCCAAAGATTTTGAGTCTGTGCATTCTCAACATGCACAGATTAGGGAGAAACTCGAGTACAATCATCGATTGTCTCGAAAAGGATATGCTGGATTGGAGGATCAATTGGAGGAAACCATGCCTGGGGTAGAAATTGATCGATCTACCTTATGGAAGAGAGCTAGACAGGACAAACATGGTAACATCCCTGATCCAAAGGTGGCAGAGAAAGCAAAATTAATTGTAAGCCTACTATCACTCTGTTTTAAATTTTTATTAAACTGTGAATTATTCTTATTACGTCGTATGTTATATTTTTCGTCGTGTGAATGATATTACCACGTCGAAAAGTTTTTAAAAACGTCGTTAAAGGTCTAAATAGGAATCACTACTATGTTTTCTGTAATTATAGCATAAGACGTCGGTGGTTCATTTTCGCGTCGTGTGAATGATATTACCACGTCGAAACTTTTTTAAAAACGTCGTTAACGGTCTAAATAGGAATCACTACTCTGTTTTCTTTAATTATAGCATAAGACGTCGGTTGTTTATTCATTTCGTCGTTTTAAATAAATAACCACGTCGGTATAACTACCGTCGTGATAAGTTATAATAACGTCGGTTTATACGTTATTGCGTCGTGTGAAATTATATAATACGTCGTTTGTACATAAATAACCGTCGTGTGTTTTTTTGTTTATCTTTGTTTTAGGATGAATTGCAGAAACAAGTCTCGGAAGGCAAAGTCAAGTAGATGGCAGCAATGATGTGCTGACCATGGCTTTGGGCCCCGAGCATCCAGGCAGAGTGAGGGGAGTTGGTGTTGGTGTTTCCCCAAGGCAATATTTCAATTTGCCCAAACCACAGAGGGTGAGCTTTGACGACCGTTTGAAGGACAGTTTAAGAGTTCTCCTTCAAGAAGAGACTAAAAAGATGGAGGCTAAGGCAAGGGAAGAGGCCTTAAGGATGGAGGCTAGGACAAAACAATTGGTAGAGGCTGAGAGGGAGCATTTCCTGAGTCAGCTTTCCCAATTAATTCCCAATTTTGATCCAAGCATGCTTAAACCAAGAATTAGCCAAAGCCCCAAAAATCCAATGTCTGACAAAGCTAGCTGCTCTGGAGGTGATGTGAGATCCCTACATTTGGAGGATGATACTGCCAAAATGGGGAAACATCAGCCAGATGAAGAGAAGGAAGAAGAAAAAAGAGATGAAGAGAAGGAAGAAGAAAAGGAGAAAGAAGATGAAGAAAAGCATGACGACAAGGTATGTTCACATAACTTTGCCTTTTTTATTTGTTTTTCAAAATTTCAGACGTCGATATTTTTATTTAATCCGTCGTTTGTTTACAACTTAGACGGCGGAATTTTTTTAAGACGTAATAAAATATTTAAACGACGGTTTTTGCACCGTCGTTTAAATGGTTTCAGACGACGCTTTATTCATAAAACCGTCGTCTTTATTGAATTACCACGACAGTTTTTTCACCGTCGTTTAAATACTTTTAAGACGACGTTTTATTCCTTAAACCGTCGTCTTTATTGAATTACCACGTCATTTTTTTTATTTCTTTAAACAGGTTATTGAAGTTGGTGATTATTCAAATATGGAGGCGCCATCTTCTTTAAAAACCCTTTGTCGTTTTGTGGAAACGACACTCCTGCCTGAGGATAAGACACTCCAATTTACAATTGATAAGGAGGTGTTTGGTGGTGAGCGCGATACCTTCCTCCTGCCTGAAGATATTACACAATTTGCAGGCATGGAAGAAATTGGAGCTACTGTATTGGCTGTATATATGAGGTTTGTACTTCTAAAATAATACCTCGTTGGTTTATATATTGAGTCGTCTTAACTAACTAACCACGTCGTCTTAACTAACTACCGTCATGATAAATATATTATAACGTCCTCATCTATTTCAGTACGTCGTGTGAAATATTATAATACGTCATTTTTTTATACATAACCGTCGTGTTTTTTTGTGCTGACTTGTTTATATTATTTTATGTATTTAGGTACTTACACGATGTTTTGAAACAAGCCAATATGTGCAGCATGGTTGGCTTTATCGACCCTGCTACAGTTAGTGCCAACTCTGGCACAATAACTGAAAGATCACGACTGGTAGCAACTCGACTTCAGAAGACAGACAGTGAACAGATTTTCATGATGCCTTACAATCCAGGGTTAGTCTCCTTAGGATTTTGTTTTTATGATTTTCAATAAATGACAGCTTATAAACTAACCACGTCGGTGTTTTATTTTATTTAGTCGTTTGAAACTACTAACCACGTCGGTATTTATTTATCGTCGTGATAAATATATAATGTCGTCGTTATCTACTTTATTTCGTCGTGTGAAATACTATAATACGTCGTTTTTGTAAATAACCGTCGTTTTTATATTAATTTTGTGCAGCCGTCATTGGATCTTGCTGATTGTAAGAGCAAAGAAGGAGACCGTCTATTTTCTGGATCCTCTGCCAGGTCATCGTGTGGTCGACGAAGAGGCGAAAAACATCGTGAACAGTGCTTTAAAAATATATAATACCCACATAGCCCGAGCAGGACGTAAAAATATAATTTGGAAAACTCTCTCAGGCACACCAAAGCAACCCAGCAATGTCGAATGCGGGTATTATGTGATGCGCTTCATGAGGGACATCATCATGGATCCTTCCTTGGGGTTTGAGTATAAGGTAAGAAGAAATTACCTTCATACATTTCACGTCGTTTTTTGTATTATCAACGACGGTCATGTAAAATTAACGTCGTTGAATGGATATACTACGTCGGTTATGAAAAATATCGTCGTCTGTGATTGAATTTCTTTTTATTTATAAACCCTAATAGTCATTGTTTATGCAGTATGCCAAGGGAAACCAGGAAGCTTCATACCCCCAAGAAGCCATTGATGAAGTCCGGAATAAATGGGCAGAGTTTGTTTTCCAAATTATTAAACAGGGCAATTATTGAACACTTGATATTTATGTATAATGTACAAATTTTCTCTATAATATGTAATGTAAAAATTTGTTGAGGTTTTCTTAAATTAAAAAAAAAACAAACATACAAATTGCTTAACCGACGTGTAATACTTTTCCAACGACCTAATAAAGTCAAAAACCGTCGTATTTTGTTGTTTCGTGTTTTAAACAAATACAACGTAAAAATATAGTTAGACGACGTTCTTTGAACAATTGAGTCGTTTATGGTTTACAACATCTTCAATTTCTTAAGGGTTCAGGGTATCATCGACGACGTTTATGTAACGACAGCGGTTAAGTCGTGGAATATATATTTTACGTCATATAGTTAAATAGCCGCCATGGTTTCTCATTTTAACGACGTCATTTTAACGACTTAGTAGTCTATTACAATTTACAACGTCTACAATTTATTAACACCGACGTGGTTTGTTGTTGTGGTAAGAATATTTTATTATTTTTATATCAAAATATTCAAAATAAATTTAAAATAAATCAGAAAATTGAAAAGTCAACTCCTATGAAGTCATTGATATATTTTCTTCCACATAAACCTTGAAAAAATTCATTTTGAATAACAAAAATTTAAAATGACCATCCAAAACAAAATTGTTTTGATGAGTCATAAAATCACTTCTAGTTTTATGGTTTAGGGTTTAGAGTCTAGGGTTTAGAGATTAGGGTTGTTATTTATTGGGGTTTATTTTTAAAGTATAATTTTTGGGTAGTCTAGGGTATATGTTAGGCTTTAAAACCATAAAACCTTTTATAAACTTAATTTTTTAAATTGTATAATTTAGTTTTATGGGTTTAGGGTATTAATTTTTAACGACGGTGGTTGCGTCGTGGAATACATATTTTACGTCGTACAGTAAAACATACGACATGGTTTACGCTTTAAACGACGTCATTTTAATATGTAAGTCGGTTTATATAATTTACAACGTCTTTAATTTCTTAACACCGACGTGGTTTTTCAGTCGTCGTTATATAAAAAATTCAAAATAAATTCAAAATTAATCCGAAAAATGAAGCTTCAAAATGAACGGCCTTACGTTCTTAATCCGAAAAATGAAGTTTCCGTCGTGGAATATTAAATTTACGTCGGTACTTGTAGAACTTTCGCCTTGGTTTTTCTTTCGACGTTTTAAAACGCGCGAGCTCTAAAAATTTTCGCGCGACCTAAATTTTTTTAGATTTGGCTCTTATTCTTATACTTCGAACCCTGAAACCTAAAATTTTCAGATTTCGCGCGACATAACATTTCGCTCTCTCACTTCTGCTCTAATTAAAAGTTGCACTCTCCAGGCTCCGTCGAATCTGTGAGCTCGTCCAACCTGTAAGTACAAACCCTATCTTCCCCTTGTAAATTCATTGAATGATATTAGGTTGTTTTGTTAAAGGGTTTTATGTGTATGCTTTGCGATCTGTTAATAATGTGCTTATAGGTATGGGTTCATGGATTTTCTGTTTAATGGGTTCATGGATTACATTATCTGTTATGTTGAATTGGGAATGGATTTAATTTTGTCGTATCTTTTAATCACCCTATGTTATGTTGAATTGGGAATGGATTTATTGTTTTCATGCTTGGTTTCATGTATATGTTGGTTTCTTGCTTGGTTTCATATATATGTTGTGTTCTTAATGGGTTTTGTGTTCTTGAAAATAAACTGAGACACGACGAATTTTAAGGCATAAGACGACGATTACACGACGGTTTTTTTAAACTACCGTCGTTGTATTACTTATACACGACGGTTTTTTCATAAACCGTCGTTTGTATTACTTATAATAGACGACGTCTGTTGAAAATCCGTCGTCTATATATGCCAAATACGTCTGTTTTTGTTTAAAACCCGTCGTCTCTGTTGTGTATTACTTGCGATTAGATCATTGTATAATCTGCTATAGTGATGGTCATTGCCTGTATTTTCACTTTATTATAGATAATAGGTTATAGTGTCGGAGATGGATAAGTCATGGATGCACTCGGATAGAAGATCAAAGGCATATGAATTTGGGGTGGAAGCATTTTTGAACTTTGCTGTAGAAAATCTTCTAACTACAACACATATCCGTTGTCCATGTGTTAAATGTGTTAATTTGAAGTTGTTTGGGGTTGGAATTATAAGGGATCACTTATACTTTAATGGAATTCACCAAAGCTATAAGAATTGGACATTTCACGGAGAACCTTGGGAAGCAACTACTAATGCTAGTAGAAATGTTGAAGAAGATGATGGCCATAGTAGGTACAGTTTTGTGTCTGAAGAAATTGATATGGATGATAATGATTTTGGTGATTTTGGTTCGGATCCGTATGAGTTTGCCAATGTGATTGGGGATGGAGATCAACCAGTGTACCCTGGTTGTAGAAAGTACACGAAGTTATCGGCATTAGTGAAGTTGTATAATTTGAAGGCAAAACATGGGATGAGTGATGTCTGTTTTACAGAATTATTGATACTTCAAGGCGATTTGCTTCTAGAAGGAAATACAATACCAACCTCCATGTATGAGGCTAAAAAGACTTTGTGTGCATTGGGGCTGAGTTATGAGAAAATGCACGCATGCCCCAATGATTGCATCTTGTATAGGAAGGAGTATGAGGATTCAACTAATTGTCCTACTTGTGGTATCTCAAGGTGGAAGGAAGGCAAAGATTCAATCTTGAAAGAGGGTGTGCCAGCGAAGGTGGTGTGGTATTTTCCCCCAATTCCAAGGTTTAAAAGGATGTTTCAATCACATGAGACAGCTAAGAGTTTGACTTGGTGGCATGTTGCTAGAAAATCAATTGACGGTCAGATGTCTCATCCGGCGGATTCCCCGTCTTGGAAACTTCTTGATGATAAATGGCCTGAGTTTGGTAATGAGCCGAGAAACTTGAGATTGGCTCTTTCATCTGATGGATTCAATCCCCACAGTTCTCTAAGTAGCAGATATAGTTGTTGGCCGGTTATCTTAGTTACATATAATCTCCCTCCATGGCTGTGCATGAAACGAAAGTTCATGATGTTAACCTTATTGATTTCCGGTCCTAAACAACCCGGAAATGATATAGACGTCTACTTGGAGCCTTTGATTGATGATTTAAAATCCTTGTGGGTTGGGATTAGAGGAGTGTATGATGCACATAATGGAGAATACTTTACACTCAGAGTTGCATTAATGTGGACAATTAATGATTTCCCCGCCTATGGAAACTTATCTGGTTGTGTTGTTAAAGGATATAAAGCTTGTCCAATATGCGGCGATGATACACCTAGTCACAGGTTGAAAAATGGCCACAAAATTTGTTACATTGGGCATAGAAAATGGTTACCAATCAATCATCCATATAGGAGGCAACGTGCAGCTTTTAATGGGAAACCTGAATATGGCATACCTCCCGAGCCATTAACCGGAGAAGAAGTGCTGCATATGGTTGAAAATGGTGACAGAGTTTGTTGGAAGAAGAAATCAATATTCTTTGATCTCGAGTATTGGAAATACCTTCCTGTGAGGCATGCCCTAGATGTTATGCACATTGAGAAGAATGTTTGCGATAGTATCATTGGTACATTGCTGGAGATCCCTGGAAAAAATAAAGATGGGATTGCTGCTCGATTAGATTTATTGAACATGGGGGTCAAAACTGATTTGCAACCCGAGTATGGAGAAAGACGTACTCGTCTGCCTCCTGGGCCTTGGAATTTGTCAAGAGCAGAGAAGAGAGAGGTTTGCAATTCTTTCTATGGTATGAAGGTCCCTGAAGGTTATTCTTCAAATATTAAAAATCTTGTATCTTTACAAGATTCAAGACTTCTTGGCCTTAAATCACATGATTGTCATACCTTAATGCAACAATTGCTCCCTGTGGCAATTCGTTCTGTTTTGGAGAAGCCTACAAGGTATGCAATAACTCGTTTGTGCTTCTTCTTCAATGCTATATGTGCAAAGACTGTTGATGTTTCCAAGCTAGATAAGTTGGAAGAAGATGTAGTAGTTACTCTGTGTTTGCTTGAGAAGTACTTTCCCCCTTCATTCTTTGATATCATGGTTCATCTAGTAGTACATCTTGTCAGAGAAGTTCGTCTATGTGGGCCAGTATATTTTAGATGGATGTATCCATTTGAAAGATATATGAAAGTGCTGAAGGGGTATGTTCAGAATCGTACTCGTCCCGAAGGTTGCATTGCTGAGCGTTATATAGCTGAAGAATCGGTAGAGTTTTGTACTCAGCATTTATCTGATGTTAGTACAGTTGGAGTGCCTTCAAGCCAAAAGATGGGAGTTTCAAAGCCATTATCAGGTTGCACAGTGAGCGTAGTTGATCAGGACCTGTTGAATCAAGCACATCTATATGTCTTGGAGAATACGGAGGAAGTCCTACCTTATATCGAGTACGTATGAGTTTTATTCTTTAAGTTTCCATTTTAAATTATTTCTTATGTTTATCTTATATATTTGGGACCGTAATGCTTGAATTTTTCGTGTCATGTAGGCAACATATGATCCACATCAAGACTGCTTATCCAAAATTTAGAAAGAGAACAAAGTGGCTGCAGGATAAGCACAATAGCACTTTCATTCAATGGCTACGCTTCAAGGTATATGTTGTTGAATAACATATTTCTCTTTTAATTTTCTTCTTATTTCTATGTTAGATTGAATTAAGATTTGATTAATTTGCAGGTTCAAAGTGAACTTGAGGAAGACAATAATGGCGTATCAGAAAATTTAAGGTGGCTAGCAGCTGGTCCAAACATGTCAGTGCCATTATATAGGAGCTATCTTATTAAAGGTATTAAATTCAATATCAAGGCACAAGATGATGTGCGGACAACTCAAAATAGTGGAGTTTATTTACTTGCACATACCATGCAAGTTGCTAGTGCCAAGGATAAAAACCCAATTCTCTCAAATATGGGTTTCTATGGTGTCATTCAAGAAATTTGGGACCTTGACTACCAAAAGTTTACAATCCCAGTCTTTAGGTGTGATTGGATAGATAGTTCTGGTCTTGTAGTCGACGAAATTGGATTTACCCTTGTAGATTTGAGTAAAATTGGACATAGGAATGACCAATTTGTTTTGGCTTCTCAAGTCAAACAAATATTTTTTGTTGACGACCCGATGCATTGTGGTTGGTCGGTAGTGTTATCAATGCCTAATAGAGAATATAATGATGTTATTGGTGATGAAGTCTTAGGTGATGTGATAATTGAGTGTGAGCCATTTACTAGAGGGATGCCAAATGTTGACACATTTGATGAACTGGTGGGTGAGTTAGGTGCTCAAAATATTCGAGGTGGGTGTGAAGATATATGGATTGAATGATGCTTATGTAATTGGCAGTGTATGACATTCATTTTATAATATATTGTAATGTGATTTCTTCACTTTCATTATACAGGTTTTGGCCACAAAACAATCAGTGCAAAAAATACTGGATCCAGATTACATCATCATATTCTGCATAAAAAACAACGTCTGTTCAAATAAAACACGACGTTATGGTGAACCATTTATTCAGCATATTTACCGACGTCTTAAAGCAATGTAACAATGAAGAACCACGACGCTATTGTGAAGCAATTATCCAGGATATCACGTCGGGGAAGGATTAAGAACCGCCATGTAATTCAAAATAACACGACTCCAATCCCATAATAACGACGTCTAAAAAACGAGATATATAATCTGAACGTTAAAAAATACGACGTCATCATACATTTTCCACGTCGCAAGTTCTTTTATAAACGAAGAGGAACGAAATGAATTCCGACGGAAATTCATTATAACCGCCGTCTAATAACAATTAAACGACGTTATTTGTAATACGGCTCTCATCATAATCTACGCCGTCTATATGTTCTGTAATACGGCTCTCATTTATTTGGAACCGACGTTGTTTAGAAGTTCAACGTCGTCTATATTATTAAGTGCGTCGTGAGTAATGAATACATATAAATACAACGTCGACTATATAAATGTATACGTCGTAAATAATGACATTGACAACTATTTCCACGTTATCTTTTTTAGAAAAATCGAAGTGGAAAATTTATTTCACGACGGTTTTTTGTAAATAAGAGACGTAGTAGATTTCAATAACGTCGTCTTCTCATGTATTTAAAGACGTACGTCATATTTTTTCTTGTCGGGTAAATTATATTTAACGGCGTAGTATTTTAGTTGTCGTCGTTGTATGTATATCTTGCGGCCTTGTTCTTTTAATATGTGTCATATTTTTCCTTTTTAACGACGGTGATTTTTTTGAGTTGGTCGTCTATTCTCATCCTCGACTATTTTCTAGAACTTTAGCAGACTAAACACGTCTGTTTTTATTTTTTTCCGACGTTGTTTTATTTAACAACGTCTAATATTTATCGTCGTTGTTTGTTTCTGAAAATAGGACGTATAAATTTTGTAATACGACTCTCATATATTTGTAACCGACGTTGTTTAGTTTTTCAACGTCTACTCTATTAACATATACGTCGTAAATAATGACACTGACAACTATTTCCACGTCATCTTTTATCGAAAAATCGAAGTGGAAAATTAATTTTACGACGGTTGTTTTTATATATGCGACGTAGTAGGTATCAATAACGTCGTCTTCTAATGTATTTAAAGATGTCATATTTTTTATTGTCGTGAAAATTATATTTAACGTCGTCGTATTTGTATTTTCGTCGTTGTATGTCTATCTTGCGGCCTTGTTCTGTTAATATGTGTCATATTTTTCCTTTTTAACGACGGTTTTTTTAGAGAGTTGGTCGTCTATTATCATCCTCGATTGCTTTTTTTAGATCTTTTTGCAGTACAAAGACGTCGTTTTGTATTTGTTGATGACGTTGTATATTTTAACAACGACGGTTATTTAGCGTCGTGGTTTATGAGGGAAAAGATGACGGTGGATTCCACGACCATTGAAAAACCCAATACACGACGGTGATTTACCGTCGTCTTTTTGCTTTTTTGTAGTTGTGAGTACTTAATGAGTTAGAGTTTCAATCGTTATTTCAATCTACATTTGGTATAAGAGCCAGGTCGCTCAAACTCTTTAATGCCTAACAACTGAAATTGAATTGTTATATGTTGCATAGAATTTTCTGCAGGCCCTAAAAGTAAAGGCTCTATCGATACAGTTCATAAAGAAGATGTTACAACCACCAAAACAGCCAAAGCAGTTTTGATGGCTGTTACACCTTGAACGATCAAAGTAAATCGATAGTAGGTGGCATCATGAGTTGGAACACATGGCATAAGCTCATCCCAAAGGAGTTCTGTGCTATGTTTTTTTGGCTTATGATGGCATGGAATAATACATGGTGTTATGAAAATTTGACAAAGCTTATCTTACCTAAAGGTCTGAAAGTTTTGATAAAGGGAATTTTCATAATCTTGTGTTTTAGTTTCATGATCAAGATATGCATATCATAAATCCACCCAAAGGAAGATATTTGGTGTGCATACAGTAAGGGGATAAAGTTATATTTAATAAATGTGTATTTTTCCTCTGTCATGAGCAATTCTTATAATTCACATGCAATCGATCCTTTAACTGGGATCAACTACAAGAAGTGGAAGCAAGATGTTGAAATTGTGCTTGGAGTGATGGACTTGGATTTAGCACTAAGGGATGATGAACCCGCCAAACCTGCAGAGGGAGCAAGCACTTCTCAAAGGTCTAAATATGAGAAGTGGCAAAAGACAAATAGGATTTCTCTAATGATCATCAAAAGGGCCATAACAGATGTTGTGCGTGGAGGCATTCCAGATTGCAGGACTGCTAAAGAATTTAAGACAGCTACCTTGAGTCTGAGAAGGAAGTGGAAGCATTCATTGACAACTATAAGGTTCGATGGAAGTGGAAGTATACCTGAGCATATTTTAACCATGATAAATCTGGCCAACAAATTGAAAAATCTTGAGGTACTTATCACTGATACTTTTCTGGTGCATCTTGCTCTTGAATCTTTACCTGCTGAATTTACCAATATGAGAGATAATTATATTACTCAAAGAGAGAAGTGGAGTCTAAATGAACTCATAGCTATATGTGTTCAACAAGAAGCCAGAATCAAGCGTGACAAATCTGTGAATGTTGTTAACTTGGTGACTAAGGATGAGTCTAAAACTAAATCTGCATGCCTGTCAAGAAAGAAAGTTCCAAACATGCTCACCACCCTAAAAAGACTAATCACTAAGACTGATAGCAATGAGTGTTTTTTCTGTAAAAAGAAAGGGCACATGAAGAGGGATTGTCACAAATACAAGCGCTGGCTTGATAAGCAAATAGCTAAAGGTAACCAACAAGCCCTTGTATGTTTTGAATCAAATCTAGTTAATGTCCCTTCCTCTTCTTGGTGGCTTGACACTGGATCATCTATCCATATCTCTAATTCCTTGCAGAGCTTCGTAAAAAAGAGGACACCAAATAGAGATGAAATCCATGTTTTCGTAGGATATGGAACCAAAGTTGAAGTCAAAGCCTTAGGAGTCGTCAAGCTACAGTTAGGATCAAGTCATTGTGGGAGCAAATATTTTCTTCAGATTATCTCTTAAATTAATTAATTAAACTAATTTATCTGGCTAATTAATTAATTGAGATAAATATCTTAATTAATATGATATTATCTTTATTTAAAGAGAGAATATCATTAATTCAGATATTATCCTAATAAAGAGAAGATAATATCATTTAATTCAGATATTATCTTCTTAAAAAGAGATAATATCATTAATTCAGATATTATCAAGTCCGACTCGATTCCTACGAACTTGGGTAGAGAATAAACTCAGCATATTCTCTACGAAACCCTAGCCCCGAGGCTCTTATAAATAGACGACTTCATTTATCATTCAAGGTATTTCAAAAAACCCACATCTAAACCTACTCCTAATACCTGAGAAAAATATCCGAAGCTCTCTCTCCCTCTCCACTCTCCATATTTTCTCCACACAGCTCCGGCCACCCGGTTCACACCCTACATACAACTCCGTACCTTTTGCTTAGCTATTGTTTTCCTACAAACACTCGAACTAACTTAGGCATCGGATGGCCTTTGGCCAACACCCCACGGGTGTCGTCTATTTACTCTAATCTTTTTTACAGGAAATGAGGAAGAGAGAGAAGGAAGATCGAAGGTTGAAGGATCTAGAAGCAAATATTCTCTGCGAGATTATTTGCACAAACATTTGGTGCTTTCATTGAGAGCAAGAGTTATGCTCAACGCGTGCTCAAGGAATCCGTTCCTTCTATTTTCCAATCCACTGAAGCCTTCCAAACAACCATGGTTGGAAGCAACCATGACGGCCCAAAGCTACTCCTCCCACGATCCCACGATCGACATGGCTGCTCCACCACCTCTCACCGTCATGAACCCGCAGCAAACCCTTGCTGCCGCACCACAACAGCCGCCCCGTGTGACTGGAACCATCGCACCGGCCTCTACCGTCGTTGTACCATCTCAAGGTCTCGTGGCCGGATCTAGCCGCCTTCATGCACAGCCGTCGAGCATGGTGGAACCTCCCATCAAGGTGGGCTCACTACCACCGGCGACTTTGGCCCAATCTTAGAGCAACTTTAAGCATTCCCTCCATTGCCTCTACGCTCGACGCACGCTCCCATGTGCAATTGGGCTCCACACATTTCTCTCATCTCGATCCATGAAGTCAAGTAGACCTTAATCTGAGAGTTGACCAGCTAACTTAGAGAATGGACGACCAAAACAATTTGATGAGGCAGCTCCTCAACCACATAAACTTGGCTCAAAACCTTGGCCTTGGACAACAGGGCGAAGAGAGAAGGATGAACAAATGCACCGATAGGTAGTTCGGCGGGAACCAAGCAGGTCGAGCAGGAGTAAGTAGAGAAGGAAATGCACAACAACGCGATCAGCTCGTCGACATGTCGCAACCAACCGCAAGCCACACTCAGAGCAAACGAAGTCTCCCATCCAGATTGAATTTAAGGACCAACGTGCGCGATAGGCTGGGCCCAAGACCTGACATCCACGCTCCCCTGGGCCCGCAGGGAAACGTTCATGAAAGGCCATCGCTACGAGGATCGAGAAGAAAGACGCTCCGCTGCCTGCTCACAGAGAAATATTCACGAAAGGCTAGGCCCCTAGGGAGGTCAACTTGATAACCCTCACAATGAGGACCGTGAAGAAAGACTCTCCGCTACTCGCTCTTGAAGAACCAATTCTCGTCGCCAAGTTACAAACAATCCATCGCAAGAGTAGTCCACCAACACGCCGCCTAGGCAGGGCAGCAGAAAAGGTCGACCCTTGCAAACCAACGAGGAAGTTAATCAGCCTCGCCCAAATCGTAAAGGTCATCAACGTGACCGACCAGCCATGTATGTGGAAGACGTTGAGAAGCTTGTGAATAACTGACTTCGAGATTTAAAGATTGGCGGAAACTTCAAAGATCCACTACGCGTGGAGGTAGACCATGCAAACTCCTCACCTTTCACCGCCCAAACCGAACAGGTTGCTCTCCCGAAAGGATTCTCAATGCCCTCTTTCACATGCTTCAAAGGCGATTCGGATCCCAAAAGCCATCTGAAGCATTTCAAGAGCCTGATGATCCTCTACAAAGCCGAAGACGTGCTAATGTGCAAAGTGTTTGCAATGACTTTGCGGGGAATAGCTTAGGACTGGTTCCATACCCTGCCAACCGGGTCAATCAGCAACTTCAAAGAGCTTACTTACGTCTTCACTAAAGAATACACTTCTTATCAGACGATCAAGAAGAACCCTGACCATCTGTTCAACCTGCACAAGAAGCCCAAAGAATCCCTTCGAGATTACATCAAGAGGTTCAAAGTAGAAAAGGCCAACATCGTAGGGTGCGATGACCAAATCGCATCCTCTGCATTCAAGAAAGGTCTTCCAGCAGAACATGACTTATACCGCGAGCTGACTCTCACTCCTAGCTAGACTCTGGCAGAGGTCTTTGCGACCGCAGAACGCTACGCACTCTGGGATGACGATCGAATCGCCACGAAGAAGTCCATTGAGCAGGAAGATCGGCTGACCAAGCGGGCAGAACAAAGAGGCGACAGGCTTGGCAGCAAGGACAAAGACAAACACAGGTCACACCCACAAAGAGATGCCACGACGACAGAGAACTACACCAAGTTCTTCATCCCCATACATCAAATTTTAGCCCAAGTGAAGCACAAACCTTGGTTAAAAAGGCCACCACCCTTGAAAGAAGATCCGGTCAAGAGGGATACCAGAAAATATTGTGCCTTCCATGCGACACATGGGCACAATACGAATAATTACTTTGCTTGGAAAGCGCATCTCAAAGAACTCATGAGAGAAGGTCACTGCACGTAGTTTATTATGAAGCAGGCCATCCAACAGATTGAGGACTGCGATACCGCCAAGGAGCCACCCCAGAAGGTCATAAGGATTAACACAATCCTAGCCGACTCCGAGGAGTCCGGATTGACCAACAAAGAAAAGAAGATGAAGATCAAACAGGCTACTATGATCTCCCAAGTCTAAACTAGCCTCTCATTGGCAGAAGACGATCCCATGATCGGCTTCCAAAAGAAAGACTTAATCGACCTTGATCTACCACACAACGACGCCCTTATCATTAGCATTCAAATTGCTCAGGCCATGGTTGACCGAATCCATGCAGACGAGGGCAGTGCAGCCAACATCCTACAATTGGCAGTCATCCAACAGATGGGCTTAGAGACAAAGATCAACAAATCAGCCAAGTCGCTGACTGGCTTCAATGGCGCAACAACGGTTATTATGGGCATGACAGATCTTGACGTCTACTCCCAACCTGTAATCAGCTCGCAAACGTTCATGGTCATTGATGAAGTCTCACCCTACAATGGCATTCTGGGCAAACCATGGATCGGCCAGATCAACCCCATCACCTCTACCACACATCAGAAGATCCGCTACCCAATCCCTAGGGGTGGTATCGACCAAATTAACAGCGATCAGGCAATGGCGAGGAAATGCTCAGCTCAAGGGCTGAAAAAAAAAGCAGGCAAACGCAATTCCTCCATGTGAATCAGGCAAATTTAAAGAGAGTAGAACAAGCAAAGAAGGAAGCAGATCCCTTTCCTGATGGCCGAGCAGACCAGGAAGGAAAGGGAATAACTACTCTCCAATAACAATCAAAGAGTCAGGACCAAGTTGAGGGAATCCGTTCGAAGGTCTCTCCTAAAGAAGGATGGAAGCCCGAGGGGGACGTCGAGCTAGTACCCCTTGATCTTGACAAGTCAGAAAGAAAAGTGAGGATCGGCTCGCGCTTAAGCCAGGAGGAAAAAGTAGAGCTTGCAGCCTTCCTTTAGAACAACAAAGACGTATTTGCATGGTCATCATCCGACATGTCAGGCATCGATCCCTAGATCATCTATCATCGCCTACACGTTAACCCAGCTATCAAGCCTGCAGCACAAAAGGGACGCAACTTCGCTCCCGAGTGGGGTTGCCATCACTGAAGCCGAGGTCGACAAGTTTCTAGCTGTCGATTTCATTGAAGAAGTCTCCTACGCAAAGTGGCTGGCAAACGTTGTTCTGGTAGCAAAGAAAGACAAAGGCCTGTGGAGAGTGTGTGTCGACTACACTGACCTCAAAAGGTGTGCACTAAAGACAACTTTTCACTGCCAAGAATTGATTAGCTCATCGATTGAACTTCCGGCAATCAACTGCTAAGCTTCATGGATGCCTACTCCGGCTACAACGAAATCATGATGCATGAAGACGACAAGGCAAAGACCTCCTTCATCATCGAAAGAGGTACATACTGCTACAAAGTCATGCCCTTTGGGCTGAAGAATGCCCGAGCAACCTACCAAAGGTTGGTGAATAAAATTTTCAAGGAGAAAATCGGCAAGACCATGGAGGTCTACGTAGAGGACATGTTAGTTAAAGCTCCCGAGCAAGCAGACCATATTAAGAACATTGCCGAGGCATTCAACCTACTCTGAAAATACAACATGAAGTTGAACCCGAGCAAATGCACGTTTGGAGTCTCGTCCAGCCGATTCTTGGGATACTTAGTCACCCAAAAAGGAATTGAGGCACATCCAAATCAAATCAAGGCTATACTCAACATGAAGCCACCTGCCACGACATAGGAGATACAAAGTCTAACAGGTATAGCGGCAATTCTCAACCGATTCCTCTCAAGATTTACCGACAAGTGCAGACCATTTTTCAAAGCCTTGAAGAAGGGACATATAGACAAGGGGGATGACGAGTGTAAAGTAGCTTGTCAAAACTTGAAAACCTACCTCACTTCACCTCCATTACTCTCAAAACTGATACAAGCGAAGACTTGTACATCTACCTAGCGGTGTCCGACTCAGCCATCAGCTCAGCTGTTATCCGAGAAGAGCTGGGGGCACAACATCCGGTATTCAACACTTCAAAAGCTCTCTCAATGCAAAGACTCGCTATATGAAAATGGAAAAGCTCATTTTTTTCGCTTGTGGTTTCTGCGAGAAAACTAAGGCCCTACTATCAAGCACACCGGATAATTGTCATGACAGAATTTCCTTTAAGATCGATCCTCCACAGCCTCAACGCTTCTCAGCGACTCATGAAATGGGCTATCGAACTCAGTCAATACGACCTCCTCTACCGGCCGAAGACTGCTATAAAAGCCCAAGCTTTAGCAGATTTTATTGTAGAGTTTACTCTGACAACCGAAGAAGAGAAGATGGTCACGAAAAGCAAGGAAAAAGCAGACGACACCTCCCCACCGGTTCGAACCTACCTAACGACATGTGGCAGCTGCATGTAGACGGAGCATCAAATCACGAAGGAGCGGGGGCAAGCGTCGTCATAATCACCTCAGATGGAACTTTGTTGGAACAAGCCATCATACTAGGCTTTTCTGCTTCAAACAACGAGGCAGAATATGAGGCATTGCTTGCAGGACTGCGCCTAGCAAAAGAACTGTCGATCAAGAGATTGGCCATCTACTCAGACTCCCAGCTGATCACGAATCAAGCCTTAGGGGAGTGCATGGCTAAGCATCCAAGAATGGTCCAGTACCTCGACAAAGTCCAAGGACTTTTGAAAGAATTCCCTACTTTCACCATCCAACAAGTTCCATGGGCAGAGAACACTCATCCAGATGCGTTGGCGAGCCTAGGATCAGCACTGGACACCCAATTTAGACGCTCCATCCCAGTCGAACACCTTGACCGGTCAAGCATTGAAGGAATAGAGCCAATCGACTCAATACAGATCGATGAAGACCCTAGCTGGCAAGACCCCATGATCGACTACTTAGTGAATGGAAATCTGCCAACGGATAAGTCCGAAGCTAGGAAGGTCCAACAGAAAGCCGCGAGATATTACATGCAAGGCTACAAGCTCATTCGCAAATCATACTCCGGCCCTCATCTCACTTGCATAAAATACCCTCAAACACTTGAGGTCCTTTGCAAAATTCATGATGGCGATTGTGGCAACCACTCTGGGGGCAGGTCACTCGCCCAGAAGGCTCTAAACGTAGGCTATTCCTGGCCTACTATGCGCCATGACTCCACTGAATATGTCAAAAGATGTGATCGCTGCCAATGGTACAAACCAGTTCCTAATCTGCCTGCCGAAATCTACCATCCGTAGACCAGTCCGTGGCCTTTCATGCAATGGGCCATCGACTTAGTAGGCCCCATGCCAACGACATCTGCCAAGAAAGAAATGATGATCATCGCTAATGATTACTTTACTAAATGGATTGAGGCCGAAGCTCTATCCTTTACTAAAGAAGCCGATGTGGAACGATTTGTCTGGAGAAACATTATATGCCGGTTTGGCTACCCACAATCATTAGTTACCGACAATGGCTCACAATTCATCGGCAAGCAGATCATCGCCTTCTTCAAAAAGTATGGCATCAAGCAGCATTTCTCTACCCCAAGGTATCCTCAGGGCAACGGCCAGGCCGAGGCATCCAATAAAATAATATTGGATTGTCTAAAGAAGAGATTAGAAGGCGCAGAAGGAAAATGGGTAGATGAGCTCCTTGGAGTACTATGACCTTATCGCACCACTAAGTGAAGATCAACTGGCGAAACCCCGTTTTCCCTCGCCTATGGAACTAAAGCGATCATTCCTCCTCACGTCATTGTCCCCTTTGTAGGCATTGAAGTGGGCAGTATTGAGCAAAACTCTGAGCAGATGAGACTCAACCTTGACTTACTTGAAGGCGAGCGCGAGAAGGCCATTGTCCGAGTCCCCTTCTATCAACAGCGGTTGAAGTCTTACTACGACAAAAGAGCCAGAATCAGATAGTTTCAACCAGGCGACCTTGTGCTAAGAAAGGCCTTCATCACTGCACAAAGACAAGGGTCTAAAAAGATGAAACCCAATTGGGAAGGCCCTTACGTAATCAGCTGGTCTGGGGGCAGATGAAGCTATAAGCTTGACACCATGGAAAAGAATGAGATTTAGAGACAATGGAATGCCTGCCACCTTCAAAGATACTATCCATGATGCTTCCTCCAACCTGCTCAGTCCCCAATAGATGACTGAGTACTGCACATTTCTGAAGAAGAGAAGCAACTGCTGGAGTTTTCGATTTCATTATTCAGTTATTCCATTTCGAATAAAGCGATGTAATCTCATGAGCATTAATACAAGTTTAGTTTTTCATTCCAGAATGTCCACACACAAAAGACAGTTGCCCATAAGTAGCGTCCTTCGGGAGATGCAGGGCGACAACTAGAAGCGTCCTTCGGGACACGCAACCTGCAAAGAAGCGTCCCAAGGGAGACGCAGGGTGCGCCAAGAATTTCCTAAGGGAGGTATCCAAGTTCCTATTCGTTTCCTAAGAGGGGCAGGATAGTCATACAGTTGCCCATAAAAAGCGTCCTAAGGGAGAAGCAGGACAACGACCAGAAGCGTCCTTCAGGAGATGCAACCCGCAAAGCAACGTCCTAAGGGAGATGCAGGATGCGTCAGGAATTTCTTAAAAGAAGGTCACCATGCTTCCTGCGGGAAATATTCGGGTTCCTATCCGTTTTCTAAGGCGGACAGGATAGTCAAATAAGTTTCCCATAAAAAACGTCCTGAGGAAGACGCAGGGCGATGACCAGAAGCATCCTTCGGGAGACGCAGCCCACAGAGCAGCATCCTAAGGGAGCCGCAAGGTGCGCCAGGAATTTCCTAAGGGAGGTATCCAGGTTCCTATCCGTTTCCTAAGGGGGTAGGATAGTCATACAGTTGTCCATAAGCAACGTCCTAAGGGAGACGCAGGGCAATGACCAGAAGCGTCTTAAGCGTTTTCTGGAAAAATGCAGAATACACCCGGAGCCCCTCAAGGGGGACCCTGGCTTTTGCCAAAATCCCAAGGGAAATACACAGCCAAGACACTAACTGGTTACTCAAGCAGTTCACAAGACAATATGCAAATTGAAGTTGAAAAAATAAAGACTGAAATTTCCATAACAAAGTGACCAACAGGCCAAGTTCAAACAAAAAAAAGATGGTCAAACAAGACCAATTATTCTAAATAAAGAGCAGACTACAAAAGCTGAAAAGAAATAAAGGAGTCTTCGTCTACTCCGAAACGCCAGCAGGAGATCCCTAATCTACAGCCTCTTCAGCGTCCAACTGATCAGCCACGCTCTCAGCAGCTCCACATGCCTAATCTATAACGTTTGCCATCACCTCATCAGCTGCATCATCCTCATCTCCATCCTCTTCAGCTACTGCCTCTTCAGCCACCTGCTCTTAAGCTTCTTCGGTGTTCACAACATTAGCCTCCTCACTTTGCACAAGAGGCAACTCAAGATAGAGCATCTCGATGTCTTTATCTCCAATGGCATAGAAGGGATCATATCCATTTGTGTAGTCCAAGTAGCCCAACTTATACGTATCCATGGCAGCTTCGGACTTGGATTCTTCAGCAGACTTATGATAGGCGTGAAATCTAGCCAAAGGCTTGTCATAACTATAAGAGATGTTGATATTCTTGCACTCAAGGCGGAAGTAAGCATCTTTTCGACTTGCCAAGTCAACAGTAGAAGAGCTGAGCACGGAATCCTTCTCAACAAGGGAACTCTTCAGCTCAGATATCATCGCCCACAAATCAGACGTCTTCTTCTCGTAAAGAGTCTGCTTGCCAGAAAGCTTGCTAGCTAGCTCAGCATTCTTCTTCTCCAACTCACTGAGCTGAGCAGAAGATGGGGCAATAGCAGACAAGTTCTGAATGGTCTTTGCAGCAAAAACCGCTCCTTTTTGAAGCAGATGAAATGTTGCTTCCCTTTGTTTTTCCAAGGAAAGACTTGAAAAAGTATCAAGATCACCAGCCTAACGGACTTGATCAACCAGCTCAGCGCAAACAGATGGACTTGATAGAAAGTACGTCTTGAGCAGATCAGACACGCCCGCACCCCCTGCAGGGCTAGGCTTGTCCACCTTTGGATCAGCCACTGATGTTGCAGAAGAACCTTTTTCCCAGGCAGATGACTCTGTTGCTTTCCTAGCCTCTGCCAACCTTACTTCCAAAGGAATTCACGACGATGAATTAACTCCATGCTTGACTGCTTGTGACTAAACTGTAACACCCCGACTCTAAATTAAATTACTTAAGTTAAATTAATTTTGAAATTTTGAATTTACCCTTGGGGTAGGGGTATTTTGGTCATTTTCTTATCCGAAAAGAGTTTGGAGCAATGACTGGTATTTTTGGGTAGACCGTACTGAGATGAGTCTGTAGACAAGTAGTGAGCTCGATTCGGAGTTGTAACGAAGAAGTTACGAGAAAAACAAGCTCAGTGACATAATTGTAATTTCTTCGAAGTTGGTTTTAAAAATATCTGACTTCTTCTCTCTCTCTCCTCTCATTTGCGCAGAAACCGCCCCCGTCGATTTTTTCTTCTTCTCTCCACCGAAGCAACTTCACACCTCCACCATCACCACCACACACTTCCAAACTGAGCGGCATCGGTTCTGTTGGAACCACCACACTTCCTTCTTTCCATTCCAACCCACCGCCACCTCGATCCGCCGCTGCCGTCGCCGAAAACAGCCACGAAACGAAACTGTTTTGACAGTTTTTCAACAAACTTTCGGCCTCTCGTAACTCTCATTTCTCCGCCAAATTTGACGAGTAAGGTATGGATTTCTACCTATTTTCCATGCTCTAGCTGATGGTTGAGTAGGATTTCGTTAATTTTGAGCCTAGATTAGTTGAATTTCAATTTAGGGTTCGGTCGGCTTTGGATTTCCAATTCCGGCCATTTTCGGTCACTTTTTGGGGTAGGCCCAAGAACAAAAGTGACTCCAAATAGGGTTTTATACCTAGGGTGGAAGTCTTGGCCCTAGATATTGAGATTTTCCAGCGAAGCTTTATCGCTTTGGACACCCACGCGCTGTCGGCTCATGTGGCGGCATGTGGGCACTGTAGCACAGGTGCATTTTTATCCCAATGTGTTCTCCTGGTCCGCACAAGCGCGTAGGTACCTTCGGATTCCAATTTGGTTCACGTTCGAACCCCGAACGAATTTCACATATTAGGAGTTATCCAGGTTCAACATGTTTGGACCGTTGGATCAACTCCATTCCAATATATGTTACTCTAGACTTTCCTAGGATCGTATAGGATTTCACAGATTGTGAATCGGAGCCCTAGATGTTCCGATTCAATAATTTAAAGTTTGAGATTTTACGATAACCGTTCAATCCATTTCGGACCAAACTTACGGGACATGTGTCTTAAACCTTGTGGAACCCTTTGGAACTTCCAGATTGTTCCGTTCCTCACACACTCGCTAGAAACCCGAGAAATTAGGATATTTAATTAAAGTTCTCGTTCGAAATGCTTTGTATTAATCTCGTATTCGTATTCTGAAATAGGTACTCTGACCATGCGTACGCAGCAGGCTGGATCCTTTCAGGGTCAAGTAGTGTGGGACTACTTGTGAGTGGACTTTGTTTTCAAGTTATAAGCATGGTTTTATAATGGAAATTTTATGGATATGAATTAAATAGTTTATTGAAATGCATGTGATATTTAATAGTTCAATTCTTTATTTTCATAAAGTATTGGTAATATATTTTGGGTTTTGGCATATTTGAGTATCTTGAGTATGTATATATGGATTTTGAGAATTTCTATATGTTTAGCTATGTCTAGGGTACTTGGATTGTTGAGATGAGATTGTGAAAAGTGATGAGTATAGAATGTCAGTTTGGAGTGCTATAAGCACTACCCTATGTACCTTCCAGGATTTGGAACTTGGATACGGAAACTTGAGATACTTGGAATTGTTGGAACCCGGGGCATCCTTGACGGGATGTTGTTGTAGACCCTTGATTGGGTAGTTTGCGCCTAGGACTGGTCACAGACGTACGGGTTTTGAGGCTATCGACGATACGTGTTGGCTGAGAGTTAGTCCCCCAGTTGGACGGCTCGTTCCCTAGTCACATGGTGAATTGAGGACTCTTCACGAGGACTCTGCCATGGTGACTAGTCAAACAATGTTTCCCCGGTACAACTCGGTGATGGTCATATTTATATTATATATATAACTCTTATATTATATATTTACTTATATATAACTATTCATTCATTCTTGTTTTTCGGTGAGGATACTTCTTTGCCGGTCGTGCCAATGGGTACGCTTTCGACAGTTTAGTTTGAGACTTATAATATTTGATTGGTGGGTTTGTAAAGTGTTCTTTATGGATTTCAGACTTGGCATCCGGTATTAGTTTGGTTTTCACATATATATAAATATTTATTTGATTATGATGGTTTTGGGATGCATTTGGATTTCATGCATGGTTTATTAAACGATGAGGTTATATTATGTTGGTTTACGCTGAACTGAACTTTATTTTTGTCCACTCACATTTTTCTGTTTTGCGCCCCCCAGCCAGTAGTTGACTGAGCTCCGCAGCCGAGCCGGATAGTGTGCTTACGAGCCTTGAGCCTTCGTAGGACTCCTTCATTTATTTTCCTTTGAATCTTGTCTTCGTTGTAATTGAATTCCTTAGATATGCTCTGTTATTGCCTGTGCTAAGGTTTGATTTATGAGGCCGGAGGCCTTTGTTGTAAACTATTTTTTTTTTCCTTGAAAGCATGCTGCCGGTTGGGTATTTAACCTGTGAATTTTTTAGCATGTTGAATTTTGGGAAATGTTCAATTTACAGGGGAGACTGCCAAAATTTTGGTAGAAAGTCTCAATCTTTAGTAAGTGGGCCCGGCATCGAGGAGATGTCAGTAAAAAGACGGGATTAGCTCCAGTTTTCAGGAAATTCCAGGGTGGGTCCTGTCAAAATAGTTGGATCATGATGGTTGGATGGATGAGCAGACCTCCCACATCGACCTCTACTCTTCGACTGGTGGAAACGACCTGAACTTCAGAGAGGAAAATCAGCATCTCTTTGCTTCTCAACAGGTGAGCTAGACCGTGCACGAACTACCTCGCCGAGCAGATCACGATCTCCAAACTTGTCAGCAAGAGGCTTAAGGGGAACATCCCTAATGTTGCGCATACCACCGAACATCCCTAATGTTGCGCATACCACCAATCTTCTTGCTATCTGCACCAACAAGATGTTTGACTCTGGCAGATGATGGGGGAATAGCTCTTACTTGGGTTTTCTTAGTAGAAGGGAGCCTTGGCTTCTTCCTCAATGGAGACACATTCCTCGCCCATAAAGAAGTAGCTTAAGTTCTCAAAGACTTGACATCAGCCTTCCTTTTTGGTGGGGGTTTAGCAGAGCACTCCTCTTGTTCAGCAGATAGATCATCAGGGTTCGGACTATACTGTTTCCATCTCTTGACATCCTCAGCAGGGGTAGACCACTCTCTTCCTCCCGATACTCGCTCAACAGCCAGCGCCACTCACGAAACTTCCTGGGGATGTTCAAAGCACAGTGGACCTTAGTCATGTCAGTCCCAAGCTCCAATTGCTTGTTGATGTCGCTCACTACAGGCCGAAGACAAAAGTTCGTCAGCCACACTTCAAGAAACTCAAATAAAAAGCGAACATATCAAAAATCGCAAAAAAACACACCATAGCAATAGGTGATAGGAACAAGTGGGTCGTCGCCAACGTCACCCTCCCACCGTCCGCTGACTTCCAACACGTCGTCATGTCAAGCGTGATCTCCTTGACTAAGACCGTCGAACGGCCAGGATTTGTAGACGCGAACTTGGGCATACTGCTCGAAATGCCTCACTTTGAAAAAATAAAAGAACTCTTGCACCGTCAGCTCCAGCGTGAAGAAACGGCTCAGATTCTCGATGCACATGATCGCCCGATAAACATTGGGAGTACATTGGCTCGGAGCACACCCCATGTTGCAAAACACCTCCTTGAAGAGCTTCGACAGTGGGAATTTGATCCTAGCATCAGGATCATTCGCATCCTCCAAAGGATCGTTATCAGTCCGAGACTTCAATAGCATCAGGATCAAAAGGAAGGGTTAGATTATAATGAGACTTTTTCACCGGTCTCAACCAAGGATGCATTCAGAGTGATCATGGCATTGGCATCTCATTTTGACTTATTTCTACACCAAATGGACGTCAAGACAGCTTTCCTTAATGGGGAGTTAAATGAGGAAATTTATATGACACAACCAGAGGGCTTTAACCAAGAAGGAGGAAAGCATTTAGTCTGTAAACTAAAGAAATCAATTTACGGTTTAAAGCAAGCATCTAGGCAGTGGTATTTAAAGTTTGATCAAGTTGTCACATCCCAGGGCTTTGTGGAAAATCCAATAGATGAGTGCATATATTTGAAGTTTATTGGGAGCAAGTTTATCTTTCTAGGTCTATATGTGGATGATATCCTCTTGGCAAGCAATAGTCAGACTCTTTTATATGATACAAAACAGTTCTTGTCTTCAAACTTCGAGATGAAGGATATGGGAGAAGCTTCTTATGTTCTTGGGGTGGAAATTCACAGAGATAGAGCTAAAAGAATGCTTGGTTTACCTCAAAAAGGATACATAGAGAAGGTACTTAAGAGATTTAATATGTCAGAATGTGAAAATGGAGAAGTACCTATCTTGAAAGGGGATAAACTAAATAGAGAACAAAGTCCAAAGAATGAGATGAAGAACAAACCTTATGCCTCACTTGTTGGCAACTTGATGTATGCACAAGTGTGCACCGGACTAGACATAGCTTTTGTTTTGAGTGTGTTGGGCAGATTTCAATCAAATCCAGGCACTCCTCATTGGATTGCAGCAAAGAAAGTGTTGCGTTACTTGCAAAGAACAAAAGGGCTCATGCTTGTGTACAAAAGTGGGAGTGAACTGAATCTAGTAGGATATTGTGATTCTGAATTTGCAGAGTTTCCAGATGATCTCAAGTCAACTTCAGGTTTCGTCTTCCTCCTAGCAGGTGGAGCTATTTCTTGGAAAAGTGTCAAGCGAAGTACTGTGGCAGCATCTACAATGCAAGCTGAATTTGTAGCATGTTATGAAGCCACCATTCAAGTAGCATGGTTGAAGAATTTTATTATTGGTCTATGTGTGGTGGATTCTATTTCAAGGTCTATACATATCTATTGTGATAATAATGGTGCAGTTTTCTACTCGAGGAATAACAAAAGATCAGCTGGCACTAAGCATTTGGAAATCAAGTTTCTTCTAGTGAGAGAAAAGATCAAGCAGGGTCATACTAGAATTGACATATAGACACACATTCAATGATAGCAGATCCTCTCAATAAAGCAATTCCAAATGGTGTTTTCAAGCAGCATGTGAAGAGCATGGGAGTTCTACAGGTTTTGATGATGAAGTCTAGTGGGAGTTCTCAATTCAGTTTCCTTCATTAATTATTTTTCTCCAATTTAAAGTTTTGTTCATGGCTATACATTAAGGTAATTTTCGCAAATAGTAAGTTCTTTTACTATTGCATTTTATAGTTGCTACAGTTTTATTAAGGATATGCAATATTCAGTTGAGACAATTTTATGTTTCAATTAAAGTTTTTTGTTTCAAATGAAATAATAAGGGCTTCATTTTGAAGCATAAAGAGGGCCTGATATGCTTATATGTTAATGATTCACATTTTAGGGTCATATGGCATATCAGTTAACTTATGTCTTGATGGTGCTTCATGTGTTTAGAAATTATGTACATGTAATTCTGGAAACCATGTTTGATTGTTTAAAAGCATGAGTTTCTTTAGTTATGTATGGATATTTCTTCTTGACAGAAGCTTGACATTAGGATTGAGTTTTGGTTTGATCTCATGGCACCTAAAGTATGTTTGTTGTAGATACAATGGTTCAATACAAGATTCAATGTTTGTGTGTCCTAGTGGGAGAATGTAAGCTTGTATAGGACATCACAATCATTGAATCAATCTTGAACTCATGTTTGTAGACATAAAGATTAATACAAACTTATCCAGTAAACTCATACAGATGTGAATAAAGAATCCTTATGAGTTTAGGAATCCTAATCCTATTAATATTGACATAAGTGCACGGATGTTAGGTGTACAAGTTATATTCTAACTGGGTTTCTAATGGGAGAATCCAATCAGATTTTCACCAGCTAATAGTATTAATACATAGGTCCCTGCCTTCGCAAACACAGTACTCGAGCCCCGTTGAGAGTTGGGGATCTAGAGCTTGCATAAGGTAGAAGATCTTTGTGTACCATAGTTAATTTTTCTGCAGGTTAGTGCTTAATGAGTTAGAGTTTCAGTCGTTATTTCGATCTACAGTCTAGTCATCTTCTCCATCACAGAAAGAAAAAGAAAAAGAAAAAAAAATCCCACACGAAAAATCTGAAGGGTTTGTGTGGGATTTGAGAAAAGATTTGGTATTTATACCTCCCACTAAAAAGTCCAACACAATTCCACATATAAACAAATCCTTCGAAATTAGCAAGTTTTTCAATACCATAAGACTTTTTGTTACTTGTTTAAAGTCTTGATTGAATACCATTAGATTTCGACACTCTCTTTTAAAAATCCTTATAGTCTTAATGGAAAACCACAAGACTTGCTTAGATTATTTAAAAGTCTCAATTGAATACCACAAGACTTATTTATCCCATAAAGTCTTTTAAAATTCCAGTTGAATACACCCCCTTAAGGCTTACCGTTTTTCAAGAACCAAAAGGACTAGTATTCGAAAATGGGCTGGACTGAGTCAGGTTTCTAACTTCTCTTTTTGGTTTTTTTCTTCTCTTTTTTATCCTATATGTGTTTTTGGGAAATAACCTAAATAAAAATTAAACCGGTGTAAAATCGAAAACCGGTATTGTAACCGAACCGCACCATCAGTTTCTTTACCCATTTTGGCAATAACTGACCGCATTGCAATGAAAATAATTTTTTGTTCCAAGGAGAAACCGCACCGAACTGCACCATTCCCAGCCCCTAGTAACTTGTTGGAGGATGTCAAGCCCTAACCTGAAAATAAGGAATAGTTTAATTTCTTTTATTGCTCTTGATGTCTGACTACCAAGTTGACTAGGTTCTTATCAAGGCATTTCCTGAGTATATTTATGGTCAATTTGACACTATATTGTGTTGCCAACAATAGAAGTGGCCCTTCAATCAAACATGGAGCTTTGAGGATTTCGGTAGAATGACAAATCATATAATCTTTCGGTGTGAAAAGCATGTTGTCTGTTTTTAGGAGTGTTTTAAGTATCGATCAAGTTGATAGATGATGCTGAGTCTAAAACAGAAGAGACAGATGGAAAATATTGGAGGGACACATCCAACTATGAACAAATTACAAATTTATCTACGAAGTTTTCATCCCAAATTTCATCACGATATATAGGTACTTGTTCAAGATTTTAAAGGTGCATTAATTTTGTATTGTTTTGTTAAATTATTTCTATTTGTATTTTTTTTTAATCAAGTTTTACGTTTTTTACGATATATAAGGACTTGTTGGAGACAAGTACAAGTCTATCTGACCAAATGTTAAGTTGTTATATTGGATGATTATTCTCAAAATGGAAAAGAAATTGACAAAAAAAAAAAAAAAAGGAAGGTAGGTGGATATATGAATTCTTCAAAGGTAGTGAAGGATTTGAATTCTTTTTCAAATGGAAATAGGTGAAGGATTTGAATGAGTGAGAATGGTGGATTGGGAGATGATCATGTCACATGTCACTCAGCTTCAAGTCATGCAAGCATTTACCCTTTGACACGCTACCATGATCTGCAACATTTCTTCGATAAATAAGATAGTGGATGGCATCTTCGTCCCTTGTCCACCATCCTACTTTGAACATGGGACCAGTACGAGTCTATCCAACCACATGTCAAGTCGTGAGGTTGGATCATTGTTCTTACAATTGATACGACATTGCCAAAAAAGATAAATGTAGGTGGATGTTATATCCAACTTGCAAGTCTCAACTTGATGGGAATGTGTGTATGATTATTCCTGAAGTCAATCGTACTTGATAAAAATGGGTACAAATAAATCCTTTAGCATATGGTAATAGGGTGTTAATTGCACAATTTATCAAGATATTAGTATGGAAGGCAAGGACTTACGAGGGGTACTAACATCATTGTGTATAGTACAAAAGGCACGAACCACAAATTATTAGTGATTTTAGTTAGATTGTGAAGTTTATCGAATTTTTATGCCCTTTTTTTTTTCCTAAAGGTTATTCATATTAAAATCATATTTTGATTATGTTGTTGATTGCTTGAATTTACAATTTTGAGTTTTTTTATTCAACTCTTCGATTCTTGTCGAAATTTAGTTTAACACGTGTAAATTAATGTAGAATCAAATAATTGTTGTGAAACTAGGGAATTTGTAGGGAGAAATAAGAGGAAGAAAGAGACAGTATAATTTGCTCAAATCAACTTGTATTCCATTCATATTTGGTGCCACTGTTTATAGGAGTAGAGAGGCCTAAATCATTACCACCCATAATTGGTAGGTTACAAATATATAATGATGGGTTTTATGATAGGTTAATAGTGGCTATTATTGTGGGCATCCATAACCTATAAACCCATAACGTATGGATTTATAACACTCGCCCTTGGATGTCCACCATACAATAACATCATGTTGGACGTGCTAAATGTTGCCTCATTAAAAACCTTGTCAGGAAAAACCACATGGGATAAAAACCTAATTGAAGGGAAAAAAGAGTACATTGCACATACATCCGATATAGTAAAATTGAGGAGTTTCCTCAATTGATATCTCCCCTTGATCTTCAACAGTCTGATTGCTTGTAAAGTCGTTGCATCCCTATACCATATACCAACTTCTGAAGTATAGACTTCAGAAGAGCTTTGGTGAAGAGGTCTGCCAGGTTATCTTGGGAACGAATTTGTTTGACTTCAATCTCTTGATTCTTCTGAAGCTCATGTGAGTAGAAGAACTTTGGTGGTATATGTTTGGTTCTGTCACCCTTGATAAACCCTTCTTTAATTTGAGCTATACAAGCAGCATTGTCTTCATACATGATTGTCGAAGCTTTTGTTGTTGAAGATCACATGTTTTCCAAATATGATGAACTAGGGATCTTAACCAAACACATTCTCTACTAGCCTCATGGAGCGCAAGAATTTCTGCATGAGTAGAAGAGGTAGCAACCAAAGTTTGTTTTGTGGATCGCCATTAGATAGCTGTATTTCCTGAAGTAAACACATAACCAGTTTGGAAGCGACCCTTATATGGATCGGAGAGATACCCAAAATCTGCGTATCCAACAAGATTTGGACCGTTGCAAGGTATGTTCGAATAAAACAGGCCCATATCAGTAGTTCCGCGAAGGTAGCGTAAGATATGCTTTATATGATTCCAATGTCTACGCGTTGGAGCCGAGCTATACATGGCTAATAAATTTATTGGAAATGCAATATCTAGCCTAGTACATTGGGCTAAATATAATAAAGCATCTATCGCACTAAGATATGGTACTTCTGGACCAAGCATCATTTCATCATCCTCTTTAGGGCGGAATGGATCTTTATTTGTGTCTAATGGATGAACTACCACTTGGAGTGCTCAACGAGTGGGCATTATCCATATAAAATCGCTTCAAAAAATTTCAATGTAAGTTGATTAATGGACAAGAATACCATTGGGATGATGCTAGATCTGCAAGCCAATATAATATTTAGTTTTTCCAGTGTCTTTCATCTCAAATTCACACTTTAAATATTCAACAGTTTTAATGATCTCTTCAGGAGTTCCAATTAAGTTCATGTTGTCGACATACACTGCTACTATTGCAAATCCAGAATTTGATTTCTTTATAAAAACACAAGGGCATATGGTATCATTGATGTAGCATTTCTTAATCAAATATTCACTACGACGGTTATACCACATTTATCCGGATTGTTTCAACCCATATAGTGAACGTCTCAACTTAATGGAGTACATGTTCCATGATTTAGTGTTTGATTCTGTCAACTTGAGTCCTTCTAGGACTTTCATATCAATATTAGCATCTAACTCCCCATACAACTATGCAGTAACAACGTCCATAAGACGCATGTTAAGTTTTTCTAACACTACAAGACTTATTAAATAACAGAACGTAATTGCATCTATAACAGGAGAATATGTTTCTTCATAATCAATCCCATGCTTTTGAGAAAAGCCTTGCTCAACGAGTTGTGCCTTATACCTTGCAATCTCATTTTTTCTCATTATGCAACAAGTCATGCCTTATACCATGTTTTCCCAAGGAATTTAACTAAACTTAGATTGCGTCTTTCCACTTTGGCCAATCAGGCCTCTCTTTGCATTCATCAACAAATCGTGGTTCAATATCTTCATGACCTTTTATAATTTCAGCAGCTACTGCGAAAAATATCATTGATAACCATTTCACTACAGTCCCACAATTCATCATTGCATGAAAAATTTACATAAATTTATGTATTAGGTATCTTTTCCTCTTCAGTAGCTTGTGTCTTTCAATGACACTTTCATTCTCTAGATGAATTGTAGGTACAAGGTGAATCTTTATCCCAATAATATATTCATGAGTGTTTTCATTGGGATTGGAATATGGCTTTCTAGGAGTTGAGTCCTTCAAACCAATGGGTCTACCTCGCTTCAGGCGTGTAGTAGATGATTCATTTGCTAGGACATTGGTTAATCCGATTGGGATATCAATCCTTGTTGGTGTATTTGCTGCAGGTATATGTGATTTTGTCACTTTTTCTGTATCAATGAATGCATCTGGCATTTGATTAGCAATTTGCTGAAGATGCACAATCTTTCATACTTCATTGTCACTTTGAGTTGTACGAGGGTCAAGATGAGACATAATAGATATGTTCCAACCCAATTCACACCGTTCTTCAGGAACGGTCTTTTCTCCTCCTAATAGCGGGAAGAATGCCTCATCATAATGACAGTCCGCAAAGCGTGCTATAAAAGTATCTACTGTCATAGGTTCGAGATAGCGAATGATAGTTGGTGAATCAAAACTAATGTAAATTCCCAATCGACGTTGAGGACCCATTTTAGTGCTTTGTGGAGGCCCAATTGCCACATAAACTACACAACGAAACCCTTAAATGTGATATATTGGGTTGTCTCCCAAAGGCAAGTTGTAAATGGGAGAATTGGTGGTGGGCAACGGCCCTCAAGCGGACTAAAGATGCTCCATGTAAAATTGCATGTTCCCAAGCAAAAATTGGCAATTTTGTCTTCAATAGCAAAGTGCGAGCAATAAGCTGGAGACACTTAATAAAAGCTTCTGCTAATCCATTTTGAGTATGGACGTGGGGAATTGGGTGCTTAACATCAATCCCAAGTGACATGCAATAGGCATCAAAAGTTTGGGAGGTAAACTCACCTGCATTATGGACATTCAAAGCCAAGTTTTGACGGAGATGGTTTGATGATCAATTTCCCTTGGGAGCAAGTTTTGCAAGACTGGTCAATGGACAAAGTACTATGGTAAGGCTTTGAAGGATGTCCATTTGAATTTGAAATAATCCTATGCATCATTGTGGATCCAGGACGCCCAAGACGATCATGCCAAAGTTCGTTGGGTCAATGAACTTTTGGTTCATGATAGCATAGACTTCAATTGCTGTGATGGTTGTATAATACAACCCAGAAGAGAAAGCAGGAAGTGTTTCCAATATACGCCTCTGGTTGTTGATATTTGTGGTAATGCAAAGATACTCCACATTATGATCCTTTCTAGTTTCAATATGGTATCCATTCATTCGAATGTCTTTAAAGCTGAGTAAATTTCTTCTTGATCCCAAAGAGTACAAAGCATTATCAATGGAGAATTGAGTCCCATTGGGTAACAAAATTTGAGCTCTTCCAGAGCCGTCAATTAGCTTTGCGAACCTAGTATGGTTGTTACCTTTGCTTTTGATAAATGTAAATTGTCAAAATATTTTTTATCTCAAAGAATTGTGTGCATAGTTGCACTATACGCAAGACAAATATCTTCGTCACTTCTCCCAAAACAAGAGCATTGTTTTCCATGCCTTCAAAAATATAAGAAAATATATATATGTTTTTCGAAAGAAAAAAAATGCAAATAAAGTCTTTTATTCAATTTTATTCAATGAAAAAGATCCAAACTAACTTGTGAAAAGGAAAAAGAAAAATAAACAAGAATTAAACTTAGCTCAAACAACATAAAGCAAAGAAAAAAAAATACAACAAAATTAATTGGAGAGCATCCCACCACTAAGCATAGGATCAAAAGATTTTCCATCAGTATCAATCAACAAAGAAGTCTGAAACATCAAGGTGAGTTGCATCCACTCATTGTAACTCTGTTGGATCAACATCCATCCAATATGTCTCAACCTTTTTTCCTCTGTCCTTGATTAAGGCTTGGTAAAGATCAACCAAATGTTTTTGCGTGTGGCATACACTTGCCCAATGCCCATTTGTACCACACCTATGACATGCTTCTTCAATCACCCTGTTAGCTGAAGGTTGGGAGCCATTTTCATTGTCTTGTTTGTTCCACTTCTGGTAGTTATGAGATGCTTCAGTATTTCTTGGACCCAAGCGGTGGCTATTACTATTTTGGTCTTGACCATTACGGGTACCCCTACTACGACCATGTCCTCGACGACGATTGCTACGTGATGAGGTAGCATATGCCTCATGAGATGGTGCCAAGGTAGCATTCACTTCATGGAGTGGTGCTGATCTAGTTGGACGAGACTGATGGTTCTACATTAGAAGCTCATTATTCTGTTCAGCTCAAAGTAGACAAGATATGAGGTTTGAATACTTGTGGAAACCTTGCTCTCGATATTGTTGTTGAAAAAACCACATTGGAGGCATGAAATTGGTGAAAGTTTTCTCCAATAGGTCTGCATCAATTATATTCTCTCCACAAAGTTGTAACTTGGAGCTAATTCAAAACAGAGCATAATTATAGTTAGCCATTGATTTGAAATCTTGTAGACGCAAGTGCATCCAGTCATGGCGAGCCTTAGGAAGAATAATTGTCCTCCGATCGACATATCTTTCCTTGAGATTTCCCCAAAGGGCCAATGGATCCTTGACCGTAAGGTATTCACACTTCAATCCTTCATGGATGTGGCATCTGAGAAAATCATGGCTTTCACTCGATCCACAGAGGATGCCTCATTGCCTTCCTTAATGGTTTCCCCTAGGTTCATAGCCTCAAGATGAACCTCAGCATCATTGATCCATGAAAAGTAGTTCTTTCCAGAGATGTCAAGTGCAACAAATTCGAGCTTTGCCAAGTTCGACATTTTCTATATAAAAGAAAATGGAATGTGTTAGAGCGAAAGAAAAATTGTTGATATAGTAAACATAAATATAATCACCAAAACTTCTGGTTTGGGATGTTTAGACATTAGAATTGAGGAACTTCATGCCTTCAATTATTTTGAATCACAGAAAATTGGGTTCTGATTCGATAAAAGAACTTCAGGTCCATATCTATTATGAGGATCGAGGAACTTCAGGCCCTAATCTCTTGTTAATTAAAAATAAAAATAAAAAAACTCATCATAACATATTGTCTTTACATTTTTTAAGAAATTAAAAACTTCAAACGAGAAAAGAAAGAAAAAATAATAATAAAAAATTTGCATACTACTCGTGTTTTAATTAGCTACAACATGCATGCAAACAAGTTTTCAAGTAATAGTGGTCATATAACAACAACAACAACAAACTACATGTTCATGCATTCATTGGAGGACCCATAAGTATACAGACTTTAATTTAGGTGATACACTCGGCAATTTAAATCATGTCAAAAACATGATTTCAAAAAAAAAATTCAGCCGTCATCGAGTTTTGTAGATAAAAGAAAAAATAAAAATATATATATGGATGGACGTAAGCTATAGAGAAGAACATTACCAAGAGCTTTCGTGCTGATCTAAGAAGCACGGATACGATAGTTAAGGTACGTATCCCGTGTCGGATACGTGAGGGGATACTATACGCAATAGATATGTACGGATATGCAATGGATATGTATCCGAGTCAAGGGATACGGTCAATGAACATTACAGATATGCGTATTCGATTTTAAGGATACATTTTAAGAGAGAATTAAAATTCGAGACAAATTGGAAGTCTTCAAGGATACGAATTGGATTTTTCCACCTGTTTTGGGAATCAAATCTTCTTCTTCTTTTTCGGAATCAAATCTCCCTCTTCTTCTATATAAATAACAACGTCCAGCACAGCACCACTATAGTCAGATATGCTTTCTTCTTCTTGAATCTTCTGGTGTGGTGGTGGCGTGGTGTTCTTGAATTTTCTCCTTATTTCTCTTCTCTTATCTCTGGCTTTTGTTTATTGACGGTTTCAACTTTCAATAAACTTTCAACTTATTAAAAGCAAGTCTTTATTAAAAAGCAATTCATTATTAAAAGCAATTTGTTATTAAAGTTTTCAAAGTTCAAACCCACGTACTTTTGTTTAGAAAAAAGAAAAAACTTTTGTTTAGTTAAGACAATTTAATAATATTATAATTTATTTTTATTGAATATGTTGAATTTTCTTTATGTTCAGGAACATGAGTCATCCGGATAATGTTAATAGTACTGAGAATACTGAAATCAAGATAGATGATCATGCTTCATTATGGAAGTATGTTAAAAGGCTTGACAAGTTAGAAAAAAGAGGAGGAAATACTATGTTTGAATGCAATTATTGTCATAATACTTACAAAGGCTCCTACTCTAGAGTCAAGTTTCATTTGTTGAAAATGTCGGGCAATGGGATTGCACCTTGCAAAAAGGTTACTGATGAAGTTTTTGCATAAATAAAAAAACTTGTGAGAGAATGTAAACACCGGTTGAAAAGTGCAGCTCCAAGACAAGTGTCTTTGCCTAATACTGGTTCTTTACTTTGTTCTTCTGTGTCTAATGTTGAGCAAAAGAAGAAAAAGGAATGAATGGGCCCCTTGATAGAGCTTTTCAGAAAAAGGCTAGAGAACAATGTGATGCTGAAGTTGCAAGGATGTTTTATACAGGTGGATTGTCCTTCCACCTTGCAAGGAATCCACATTATCGAAACTCCTATCTTCGTGCTTCTACGCTTCTAGGATATGTTCCACCAGGTTACAATGCACTAAGAACTACTCTTTTGCAACAAGAGAAGAGGCACATTGAGCGGTATTTACAACCAATCAAGAGTGCATGGAGCACTAAAGGTATAAGTGTGTGTAGTGATGGGTGGACAGATTCACAAAGAAGACCACTTATTAACATTATGGCAACTTGTGGGAGCCTGCCTATGTTCTTGAAGGGAATTAATTGTGATGGAGAGTACAAGGACAAACATTGTATTGCCAATTTTCTTATCGACTCCATTAAGAAAATTGGTTATCAAAATGTGGTTCAAGTAATCACTAACAATGCGCCAGTTTGTAGAGCTGCTAGATTACTTGTTGAGGCTAGATATCCCAATATCTTTTGGACACCATGTGTGGTTCACACTCTTAATCTTGCTTTGAAGAGCATATGTTTACCAAAACAAAATGACGATTGGTATGATAAATGTAGTTGGATTTCAGAGATTGCTGCTGATGTTGGGTTCATAAAAATTTTTATTGTGAACCATAATATGAGATTGACTATGTATAAGGACCACTGCAAATTGAAGCTGCTCTCCATTGCTGAAACAAGGTTTGCGTCTACACTTGTGATGATTAGAAGATTTAAGGAAGTAAAGGAAGGTCTAGAACAAATGGTGATTAGTCCAAACTGGTCTTTATATAAAGAGGATGATGTTGGCAAGGCAAGAGCAGTGAAGGAAAAGATATTGGATGAATACTTTTTGGATGAGATTGATTATATACTTTCCTTTATAGCTTCTATATATAAGATGATTAGGATGGCTGACTCTGATAAACCTTCTCTTTATTCGGTTTATGAGTGGTGGGATACCATGATAGAGAAGGTGAAGGCAACTATCTATAGGAAAGAACACAAGCAACTGCATGAACAAAGCGACTTTTTTGATGTGGTGTATCACATTATAGTGGAGCGATGGACTAAGAGTAGCACACCACTCCATTGTTTGGCACATTCTTTAAATCCTAAGTAAGTATTATGTGCTTATTTCCTTTTAAAGTATTTATCTTACTTTTCATACTGTGATAATTTTATAAAATAATATCACACTTTACTTTTAGGTTTTATAGCCCAGAATGGCTGCAAGAGGATCCTAGTCGTGTTGCTCCACACCAAGATACCGAGATTACAAGGGAAAGAAAAAAGTGTCTTGAGAAATACTTTTCAGATGACTGGGCTAGAAGAGATATCAATGTGGAGTATGCCTCTTTTTCAATGTGCTTAGATGACTTTGGAGCTATTGATGCTATGAATGATAGGTTTCACATGGAACCAATGCTGTGGTGGATTGTTCATGGATCTTCAACACCAAATCTTCAATCCATAGCTTTGAAGCTACTTGGACAACCTTGTTCCTCCTCGTGTTTTGAAAGAAATTGGAGTACTTATAGTTTCATTCACTCTTTAAGAAGAAACAAGTTAACACCCAAAGAGCTCAAGACATGGTATTTGTGCATAATAATCTTCGTCTTTTATCAAGGAAAAGCCCAAGCTACAAAGAAGGTGTTACTCAAATGTGGGATATTGGAAGAGATGGATTTGATAACTTGGGTGAAGAAGGTGTTGGGATGCTTGAAATTGCTAACCTTTCTCTAGATGAACCATCATTGGAGGTTGCTTTATTTACTGGAGAGGACATTACAAATATTGTAGTTGATTGAAACTTTTGTTTTTTTATTTTCATTTTTGTAGAGTTTAAATTTGAATTTGGTTGATGAATATGAATTTTTATGTTAAACAAAATATGTTTTAAATTATATATATTGTTATTATTATATTTTAATATAAATTTTTAATTGCCGTATCCATGACGTATCGTATCCTAGTTTTTGGAGATTTGTTGTATCCCCATATCGTGTAGTGTCGTATCGTCGTATCCGTATTCGTGTCCGTGCTTCTTAGGTACCGATAAAGTGTTGTGAAACTAGGGAATTTGTAGGGAGAAATCAGAGGAAGAAAGAGACAATATAATTTGCTCAAATCGACTTGTATTCCATTCATATTTGGTTCCACTATTTATAGGGGTAGAGAGGCCTAAATCATTTACCACCCATAATTGGTAGGTTACAAATATATAATGATGGGTATTATGATAGGTTAAGAGCAACTCCACCCATTTGCCCTTAGCCATGGCAAGGGGAGAGCTAGGGCAGCCACTATTCACATGAATAGTAGTTGCCCTTGCAAATAGTATTTTGTGTTTCCACCCATTGCCATGGCTAAGGGCAATTACTATTTATTTTTTTATTTTTTTACAAATTTTTTTACCTCAATAATTAATTTGGATAATATTTTCGGATAAAATTTCCGAGTTCCTACGTGTCAATTGGATAAAATTTCCGAATAAGATTTTTGGGTTCAAATTTCGGATGAATTTCAAAATTCAAAATTCAGATAAATTTGGGTTCAAATTTCAGATAAGATTTTCATCCAATCAAATCAAGCCACGTGGCATGTCTATCTTGCCAAAATTTTCTATAAAACCAGAGGCTCAGCTCATACCTCTTACACCACATCTTTCTATATTTGCATTTCTCAGAGTTTAGAATTCATACTCCATTCATTCTCAATGGAAGATTTTAAGAGATGCTTGGAGAGGCAAGAACGAGAAACAAATGAGAGAAACCGTAGAGCAGATGAAATCAATGAGTTGCAGAGACAAGTTGATGAACAAGTTGTCATAGCAGTGGCTTTGCAAGATGAAGAGAACCAAGGTCGCCACCGTGGTTCAAAAGTCGGCCGCCGCCGGAATATGGACAGACATAGGCATTCTCGAGGTAAGAATCTTTTGGAAGATTATTTTATCCCAACTTCTTTGTACTCTGATGTTGATTTTCGAAGGCGATTTAGAATGCAACCCCATTTGTTCAATAAAGTCATGCATGATATTTGCAATTATGATGCATACTTTGTTCAAAAGTGTGATGCTGCTGGGATTTTGGGGCTTCTTCCGGAGCAAAAGCTTACAGCTGTTATACGAATGTTGGCGTATGGAGCATCTGCAGATCAGGTGGATGAGATTGCTCGGATGGGGAAGTCCACTACATTGGAGGCTTTGGTAAGATTTTGTCAAGCAGTTGAAACTCTGTACACTAGAGACTACCTGCATAGACCTACTCCCAGGGACCTCCAACGGCTTCTACAAAAAGTCGAAGCTCGAGGATTTCCAGGAATGACTGGTAGCATCGATTGCATGCACTGGCAATGGAAGAATTGCCCAACTCCCTTGCAAGGTGATTACGAAAATAGAAAAGGCCAAAAAAGTATCATCCTTAAAGCCGTTGCTGGCTTCGACACATGAGTTTGGCATGCCTTCTTTGGAGTCGCCGGATCCCAAAATGACCTCAACGTGCTGGGTCAATCTCCAGTCTTCAACGATGTATTGAGAGGCCAAGGCCCCAATATCACCTATCAAGTCAACAATACAGTGTACCAAACGGGGTATTATCTAGCTAACATTATCTACCCGAGGTGGACCACTTTTGTCAAATCCATTCCGAATCCCCGATCCCAGAAGTAAAAATTATTTGCTACCTATCAAGAAGGATACAAGAAAGATGTCAAAATGTATTTTGGCATCCTTCAAGCTCGGTGGTTGATTATTCGAGGTGCGGCCCGTATGTTTAATGAGGAGATCCTCAGAAGCATTATGATGACTTGCATCATCCTCCATAATATGATTGTGGAGGATGAGTACGATTATGATGCCTTAGAGGTCTATGAACCGGATCCAATGAACACGGGCTTGACACGGATTTATGAAAGGCCCATGGGGCCAAGTGGAGAACCGTTTGAGCTGGAACCGTTGGTAAGGGATGGTCTTTTCATGACCCGGATGATAGATCGATATACAGAGATGCAATCTTCGTATATTCATGAAATGCGTCAAGTTGACTTGATGGAGCATCTATGGGCGGTGAAAGGCAATGAAGATGAATGATGGAGCATAGATGCTTTGGTTATATTTTATTTAGTTATGGTTAGGTTGTGTTGTTTTTTTATTTATTATGGTTTGGTTGTGGTTTGTTATTATTATTGTGCCTTGTTTGTAGTTTTTTTTATTTTAATTTTGTGTTGTTTTATGTATGGAATATGTTGAATAAAAAGGTATTTTATTGAATGCTTTGTTTATTAAATAAAGAAATCCAATACAAGTCATTAAGAATTACTACTACTAAAATAAAATACATGAATTACAACAACTTTAATAGAAAACATGAAAAATACAAATACATAAAAGGTATGCCAACTAATTTAATGGTTTCCATCATTTAACCAATCCATGTTGCTAGGCCCATCATCCCGAAAAAGTCTTCTTCTCATAACATCCCTTCGTTCTAGCTTCCAAAATTGTTTTGTTTCAGAGGACATATGGCTTGTATCCATCGCCATGGTTTCCCGATCCGTCTTGTCCATATCTTTTTTGTGCAAATACTCCCTTTCTCGTGCCTACTCAGCTTGAATTGCCAACTCTTTATCTTGGCGTTTCTGCTCCATTTCAATTCTTATGCCGTTCTGCCTTGCAATTTCCTCCAAAAACTTTGAATTATTATTGCTTGAATTACCCTCTTTCTTTGCCTTCGCAGCCTTTCGGCCAATGGGCCTCGGCTCCTTTTCGATGAGTGAGTCTTGACTCAAAGGGGAATCGAGAGGTGAATCCGATGTCATTGAATCACGGAGTGGCGTCTCGTTTAACACAACGGCGGGACCTGTCGGAATAATTATGAAGCGTTTGCAATATTTCACCACCTCCCAACATTCATGATGGTTGAAACTTTTTTTGCCACCCCCGGTTGCACCAAACCACATCTGTGCTTGAATCATCTATTTAACAAAAAAATGGAAATGCAAGAAATATTTAAAATATATTGGATATGCAAGTAACCAAAAAAAAATTGAAAATGCAATTAACCTTACAAATAAATTAGAAGTGCAAGAAAAATTAAGAAACAATTGGAAATCAAGAAATATTAACAACATATTGAAAATGCAAGAAATATTAACAACATATTGAAAATGCAAAATATTGAAAATACAAGAAATATTAACAAAATATTTAAAATGCCAGAAATATTAACAAAATATATATATTAGGAGGTTAAACTTAATAAAACAAAAATTATAAAATACTTACCTCGTTAGTACGATTTTCCCCGCTTTTATAGTTGTCTATCGCTTTTGCCAAGGCATCTCTCCATTTTCCCAACTCTTTATTGAGAAATTTTCACCTACTAGATAATGTCATCTCCGTACGAGTCGACCCCGGAATTTTTTCACAAAATTCGGCATGAATTGTTTTTCACATATGAAAAAATTTCATCTCATTGCCGAACACGGGACAATGACAAATTTTGAGCCAAGCCTCACACAAGGAAACATCTTTCATGGTGCTCCAAGCCCCTCCAGTTTCGATAGAAGAAGCCATAAAAATAAGAAATAAAAATACAAGGTGAAAGATAGGAAAATGTTGAGTAAAGAGTGAATAATAGTAGAAGTATAATAAAATGTATGAGGATTGGTGTTGAAAGTGCAGGGTATTGATAGGTATTTATAGAAAGAAAAAAAAAATCATAATTTTTTAGAATTTTTTTTAAAAATTCAATTTTTTTCATAATTTTATTACCCAAAAAATGCCAGCCGTTGGATTGGATTCGGAGAAGCAGATCGGAGCACTGGGGGCGTGACACGTGGCTTCTGCCCGTTGGAGCTGTCGCGCTGACGTCACAACATGCGGGCTTCACCTCGCGCTGAACTGGCCTTCGGGCCAGCCCGACTTGGTGGGACCCAATCCCAGCCCGGGCTTGGGCTCACCGCTGGAACGAGTTTTCTTCTTTTTTTCCCCCCCAGCCTTAGGCTCAGCTCATTGCTGGAGTTGCTCTAATAGTAGCTATTATTGTCGGCACCCATAACGTATGGATTTATAACAATAATTGAGTTTTTTGTTCAATTCTTTAATTATACATGGTACAAGTACAAGAGTATCTGGCCACATGTTAAGTCAAGAGGTTGGATGATAAGTCTCACAATGGATAAGATAATTTTATCCATGAAGTTTTCATCCCAAATTTCATTGCTATATATAGGGACTTGTTCAAGATATTAAGATAAATTAATTTTTGGTTGTTTTGTTTAATTATTTCTATTTGTGTTTTGTTTATCAATTTGTCTTTTTTTTGTGATATATATAGAAAAGATTGTATACCGAAAAGAACATTACATGGTAAGAACTAGCATGTTAATGGCAGCCTCGTTAAAACCTACCCAGAGAAAACAAAACCTCGGGATAAGAAAGAGTACCACCCATGCTATTGACTAAATAGAAGAGTCAAACAACTTATATGAAACAAATAGACCTAAACCCCAACCACAAAACCCTTAAAACAACATACCATCACTACGTATGACAAGAGCCAACCCAAATTCCATTTTGGAACCCGAGCTGAACCCTGCCCACGTCCAACACTTGGCGGGTGCCAGGCACAAATGACCTAATTGCCCTCCGATACAAAAATTCAAAAAAATATCAAGCTCGACTCCTACTGAAAATTTGGTAGAGTCTTCTCTGTAATTTGATCATTTTTCAAATTTTACACATGTCAAACAAGCATATATATACAATCCAACTGCCAACATGCGTGTATATATATATATATATATTAATTAAGGTTTGGGTTGTTACAACTTAGGTACTGTCAAAGAAGTCCTCCTATGGTCTAGAGAATGCATCATAGTTCTTCATACAAAGTCAAAAACATACTATGGGTATCATAATAGTGTATGAATATTTTATAAATATTCTGTGTGGCCCACATGAAGTGACCTATGTGGTAAATAAAATTTTTAATTGGTTTAATAAATATTGTTCAGAATAATTATATTGCTCAAATAAAGAAAAGTAGTTCCCTATTTTATTACTTTGGTGGGTGGTAATTGATTATGGACTTCACTAGGAAACAAGTCTGCTCTCTACCTATAATAGTGCACAACCCATCTTATGTGTACACTGATGAAAATATGTATTAGGGTTTTCTACTGTGCAAAAAGGCTAGAGAGAGAAATTCCTCTGCACTGGCGGTTCGCCTACGAATCGCCCAAGACAAATATCTTGATATGGTAGAAGACTAATCATTTTAGATATGTATGTAATTTAAGTCTAATTGAATTTCCACTTAATGCTATTGTGAAAATCATAAAGTTTAAGATCTTGGGCCATGGATTGGGTCTTATGATTTTATCCAATATTAAGTTTACATGTGGTATTAGAGAATGGTTCTGAACTTTCATGATTTTCCCGTATTTTTTGGTTAGTTAAGATTTAATCACTTGATATATGTACTTATGTCATATTCTGATATGAACACGTAAGCATCTGCTCACCGATTTTGTCATTACATGAAAGTATGTGAGATAGATATATGGTAGCAATTATTATATGTATCGGTTTTGATCAGTAAAGAATATGTCTATTATTCTTTTCGAACCCATTAATAGGCGTGGTCTGAATAAATATGTACATATATTATGTATATTGTTTTCATGAATGTAAATGTTATACGCTATAATGCACACATCACGAATATCAATAAATTGATTTAGATGGATGGGTTATTGGTTTGAAGTGCAGTATGTTGATACTCTTTTTCGGAGAGGGTCAACTTAGAGAGATGTGGTGAGTCTTCAGCAGGGGAGATGGCTAGGACCTTCGATAAGAGGAGAGCTTACAGAAGACAAAGTGGGAGAAGCAGTCATTAAGCTTCGAATACCGGTGTTGTGCCGGCCGAAGGATCTCCGATGCTTAAGTCAGCTATATGTGGTAACACTACAAGAAAAATATACTATGACAACACGTTATTAACAACGTGCGTAAGTTAGCGTTGTGGAATTAGACTTTCCACAACGTGCAGAAGGTGCATGTTGTGTTATACAACTTTCAACAACGTGCATTTAGTGCTCGTTGTGGAAATGGAATTTTGGGGAAGTTCTAACAACGCACCTGTGCGTGTTGTTGTATATGGAGTTCAACAACATGCAACGCATATTGTCAAAACTATATCAGTTTACTACAGTAAAAAAATTCCTGAAAAAACTAGCCGAATTTTTTTGTGGGAAAAACTCCCGCACTGTTCCACTAAATATTTCAGTCTCCCTCTCAAATGTTTTATCGTCTCCTCTCTTTCTTTAGTCTTTCTCTTTATCTTCTAAACTCTCATTTCTTCTCTCTCCATCTCTTGCGCTGGCCTTCTATGTCGCTCCTCTCTCACAATCTGGTTTTTTGTTTGTCGTTGGCTCTCTCTCTCTCCCAGCCTCTTCCTCCATTCCCGAGTAGATTATCCAACACTCTCAGCCTCTTTATGACAGGTAAAAGCTTTGCTTCTCTTCCTCTCTCTTTTTAACTATGTATGATTTAGATTATTCAAATCAAGCTTAATGGTATTTCAATCTAGGATTATGGTCTAGGGGTTTTGACAAATCGATTTCAATGTTCCTAATATGCTTTAGGGTTAAACTATTTGGGTAGTGAATTGTAAGTCAGAACAAATCGATTTCAAAACTCGTCATCTCTATGGAACCGTCTCTAGGAACAAATCTCCAAGTACTCCTTCGATACTCTCCTCTACAGAGTACTTCTTTTTCTTCTTATTCTTTTAATTTGCAATATTTGTTGTTTTCCCTTCATTTTCTCTTAATTCTTTTTAATTATTTCGAATTTGCTTTTCATTTCCATATACTGTATCGGTTTCTTGAATGCAGAATTTGGTGATTTGGCATCTATTGATAGTTGGCCTATGTAGGCTTGTGTTTGGTTTGTTTAGAACCTACCAGAGTCCGCTAGGGACCTCCTGCCCAAGTTTTTGAAGCACAATACCCTCTCCAGCTTTGTTAGGCAATTGAACACCTATGTATGTATCTCTCTCTCTCTCTCTCTCTCTCTCTCTCTCTCTCTCTCTCTCTGTGTCTTTGCTCCTCATGGTTTATGCTTTTATTGGTGATTGAATTTTTACCAACAATTGATGGAAACATAGATTGATTTTATTTGTGGAGTACGTTTATAGTTTACCCAAATCTAAATCATTTAGGAGTATGAGGCTACTGAGAAAAACCTAAATTTTTTGGCTAAGAAAGGAAAAGGAAGAAAGGTGGCAATTTTGAGATAGTAGTTTTGTTGAGTATGGCTTGGAGCAGAGTCAAGTCTTTAACCATCTCGACTTGGTCTTTCAGTTCTTACATGTCTTCTTTTTTTCTTATTTCTTTTTTTAAAATTCATTCCTTTATATGTGTTTTTTATCTGAACCTCAATTCAATTTGCAGGAAATTCAAGAGAGGAAATTCATAAGAGAAAAAGAATCATTTTGCTGGATATACTGATTCATGTAAGAATTTGTTTGTCTCAATTGTCAACTAATTCACACACAGATGGCTGCCCTGCTTGCTATTGATCTTGAGGTATGTATGGATTGCTTGTTCTATGTATGTTTTATAAAGCTAGAACAACCTTCTTAGATCCCAAAATTTGCATAGAATCTGTAATCTCATATAAACTATGCTCTAACATTTTTTCTGAGGTTACAATAGTGGTGCATGTGCTTGTATCGTTTTCTTTTTATCCTAATTTTATAAGTACTACTGATTGGGGTAATGGTATATCCTCATATTTTGGGAAGTCAGTTATATATTAGTAAATGCTTCTCTGTTCAAAGCCTTGCATTCTTGTCTTTTAACACTTGTAAAATTGAATCTAGAAGGTGGAGACCAGAATGAGGATCGTTGCTTCTAGTGAAGGGAAAAGCAAGTCCTTCGTTCGCACATTCATTTAAGTGTCATCGTTCTTATTTATCATATTTTAAACTTTTACATGTTTTTTTCTTTCTCTTTTTGGTGGATTTTCTGGCATTTTGTGTTTGGTTCTATGTGATATTAGAAAAAGTGCATGATTTAACAGACATAAAAGATTACTTTAACGATGCGAAATCAAGTTTGTAATGAAGATAGTGTGAATTACAAAACACGAGATAATTGAAGAGCTCAATGTGAATGTTTATCATCCACAACTATTGGATCAAATCCTAACAAACTAACTACTAGCAATTATATATATATGTTCTCAATGTGGGTTGGATAGATGGGTTCCATTAGCAGCTTCATCCCGAATTGTAAGTATTATTCATATTTTCTTATACTATTTATTGAAACTTACGTGTGCATTTTTTTTTCTTTCTCAATGCACATAGTTTATGTTTAGAAAATCATTATCTCTGTTTTTTATTGTCCAAACCTTTTCAGAAGATATTTAAGAGGGTGAAAAAAGCTTGGAAGCATGGTAAGGATCAGCTTGGTAGATTATGTGATGAAGAGTTTGTTGATATTGGTACAAGTGAAAGAACTATAAAGGAGAAGCTTAAGTGTACCTTATTTAGTGATTATGAAGGTATACATTTATATATGTAGAACTTGACTTGTAGGATAATCATGTATATCAATTTGGTTTAGGTTTATTCTTGTAATTAGGCATGTAGTTAGAAGTCCTAGAATACTTCAATCTTCTAGATTTTATTTTATTTTATTGTACTTTTGATATTGTATGCTTTTGAATATTAATAAGTAATTGATACGGTTTTTTGTTGATGGAAAGTCAACAAAAAATGAAACGGATTATGTATTTTTCATGCAATAAGGTGATTATAGCGATTGGAAATAATTATAACATAATAATATTTAATATCACAACGTGCAAAGGCTGTTGTTAAAAAGTTAACAACAACGTGCATATGAACGTTGTCAATTAGGTATTCAACAACACGCTGAACAAGTTGTTGTCAGCCTCTTCCACAACATGCGTGCATTGCATTTACTGGTGTTGACAACGAGCACTAATATCAACAACAACATGCGAAGCGTGTTGTTGAAAGCTGTGAACTTTTTAACGACATCGGCTTCAACAACGTGCACCGCATGTTGTTAATACCCTTCAACAACGCACAATGTGTGTTGTTGAATGACTTTTTTCTTGTAGTGTAACTTTGGCAGAGTAACGGTAAAGGTGAGAAAGTAGTTCCTTTTTTACTTGGGTACTGTTCCCTATTTATAGGAAAGTGAAAGAGAGAGGTTCGCACAAAGTTTCGATGTGGGACTTTGTGCAAGTAGCTGTAGTGGTGACACGTGTCTTGGAGATTAGGTTCGGCAGTTGGGAGCTTCGGCAGTCGAGAGCTTTGGCAAGTGCCTAGTACCTCGGAAGAGTGTCTTCCTTCTGTAAGGGGAGAAGGCGTGTCTGCCTTGGTACTGGTCGTTTTGAGGCTGGATATGCTCAGTTGATTATGGTGTAAACACAGTATATATTATTAATTATATATGCATCTATATGAAAAGTATAGCACGAACTTTTAGATTGTATAATCCCATATGGATGCTATTTTTGAAACTATACGCACAAGCATGATTTTAGTATTCTATAGATAGTAATTGAATGTTGTCATATATTACCATGATAAAGCACTATCGAAGCACATACATTATGATCATAATAGTTCATATGTATGCTAGGAAGCCTAGAATCATCCAGTTGGTGCCTAATGACAGGACCCGCCTCCATAGAAAATTCCTAAGGCTATTCTAGTACTTTCCAAAGGACGGGACGATCTCAAAAGACCCATGATCAAGGATTTGGTCAAACTTTCCATTTTTGGTCAACGGGGCCTGCAGGGCCCACGACCTCAGATTTCAAATCCAAAAGTTCTTAGAGGTCCAACAAGGTCTACTGAACACATCCTGAAAGTTTGGTCTCGATAGAGGGTCGAATTTAAACCAATCGCACGATCGGACAGTGATCGCTTCGCCTAACCCTAGACTCAAAGATTCGCAGTATCAGGGACGACATATTTGAAGTTGGAACTGATCCAATGCTCCGAACCTTTCGAACCCTGATATTGCCTATTAAGCGTAATATCTATTCGACTGTCATAAGATAATCAAATTCGAATAGGAGCATACCGTCGCATTTGGGATGACAAAGAGAACATTTTATAACACAATGGGCCGCCACACAGCTGCCCACACGCCTTGCCTGCCGCCGTCAGCACTTGGGTGTCTTGAGAAATTTCTCGAAACACCCAACAATACCTATATCAACACGTTTAGGCTAACAATGGGAGCATTTTTGGCTCTTGGACCACGTCCAAAGACTAGTCGGAACTAGCCAAATCGAAGTCGAAACCGTCAACTAAAATGGGTATATTGAATGATCTGTAAAACCTCAAAATTGATCCAAGATACTAGCATAGACAGCTAGAGCACGTGGAGGAGATGAAGATTCATTCATTGATTGACGAAAACAGCTGCTGGAATTGCTGGAAACGGCGTCAGAAATCTGCCGAATTTTTCAATCGATACCATTGACTATCTTGGTGGTTTCGAGCTACAAAAAGTACTAGGTTGTGTAGAGGAGAGGGAGACAAAAATTTTGGGACCAATTTCATTTGATTTGGTCACCGGGCGGCTACAAAATCGCCACCTGAAACGATGGTGTAGCACAATGGACTGAGAGAGTGTCGTGTGTAGAGAGAGAGAGAGAGAGAGAGAGAGAGAGAGAGAGAGCTGGAGTATTTAAAAATCTAACTTTAGAAAAATTACGGTTATGCCACTGCACTTCCATTGACTACAACTTCTTCGTTAAAACTTCAATTTGGGCCCACTACGTGTCTACAAGTTCGTGAGAGCGGGCTCTACGCATTGGTGCCACTCATTTTTCCAAAATTCTTCTGGATTAAAAAGTGACCAAAGTACCCCTACTCCCAAGGACAAAATTGTAATTTCACAAAAGAATTAAATTGGATTAAATCGATTAAATTGGGTCAAGGATGTTACACCTAATGTTTCCCTTTTATGCAATACTAATTTTGGAAAACTTGCATAATATTTGCACCGAATTAATAATTGCGATTATATTCAACGAAATTTGTAATTGGATGATCGATTTTGTATGACTGCTTATGAACTTATGCTACAGAGATCTTGGTGTTTACATGTACAGTGAATTAAAGTTATTTAAAATAAATAAATATAAGCATATTGTATTTCATTGTCACTGTACTTTGTCTTATGAGGCGAGGCAATCTAAAGGTCTATTGCCCACTGATGTGTTAAAGAGGTCATATATTTATCGGTTAATCTAATGATTGATTAACCATTAAAGTCTATCAATTAATCTTATGTAATCGATTAATTATTATAGTTGTTAATTTAATTTGACATTCATATTATGAATAGTTTGTCAGTCACCAAAGTGGCCAAGCTAGAACGTTCCTTGAATATCAAATTAAATGATAATTAATCAATTACTTGTGATTTAAGGATGCATATAAATGAAGTTGAACCTTATAATGTTTCCAAGGTTTCAACGTCATGAGTATATTTACTTTCATCATTCATAAGATATAAGGATCACCCAAAGGTGGATCCGCTATTCATATGATTGGTGATATGTCTTATTTAGATTTGTTTTTGGATATCCAAAGATAACAAAGCTTTTCTAACTAGGAATATACATTTACCTATAATGTAAAATATATGCATCACAATTGTTAATTATTGCTACGCTCATAATTTATCCCAAATGAGAGTTATGATGATATGTTTATTGATGTTCAGACTATATAGGTCTTATTTATGTTTGTACATATTGGTAACTCAAAGCATTAGTATTGTGAGCATATTATGAATTATGTTGCAATGTCACTTTCAGGTTTGCTTCATTTGCATGCTTGATCTACTATTGATTTAATTTATCATTTTGTTGTGAACAAGTCCAGTATCAGCAAAGTGTTCTCGATTTTGATCAAGCACTTCAAAATGAGAAACTCATTGATATTACGTTACATCATTGAGGTTTAAAAGACTTTCCATAAACCCTAGGAAAGATCAAAAGGATTGAGGCATATGTTTATGCGAATAACTAGACATAGCAATACAAATTGGGCTGTGCTCTATTAATCTCAAAAATGCTAAAGAGTTCTTGAGAATTGTTAACAAGTCCATTACATGGACAGTAATTGACAGGACCCGACCCAATTTCTGCTTTGGAATCCGAGTCGAATCCTGTGCGTGTCCGACACCTGGCGAATGTCGGGCACAAATGACCTTTTTACCCTTCTCGTTTCAACTTCTTTTAAAATTTCCCTTAGACTTCTGCCGAAAATTCGGCAGAGTCTCCCCTGTAATTTGACCAATCCCAAAATCTTCCACCTGTCAAACAAGCGCAAATATCACACCAACTGCCAAACTAACTCAAACAACAGATCTCAAGTCCAGTTTTTCATGTTCAACTAGATATCAGAGCATTTCTACACATTTACATAATTTTAAGAAATTTACAATGAAATCCTACACTTTGGTGGTGGGGCGAAAGCTGGGAAGATGGCCCGAGTGGTTTCCTTCGTACTTCTATGGCCTAGGGGCGAAAAACAAGGTTAAAATTGTGAGTGGACAAAAATAAGGTTCTTAAAAATAATTTAGAACATAATAACCCCCGTTTTGAAATACTAGGGATAGAAATCGATAATTTAGCTATATTTCAATATAAAGTACTCAATAAACATGAATAAATATACTGATGAATATATTCGCATAACTGAACAAATATATAAAGATAGAAATGCATGAATATCACAGAACTGGTATAAAACAACTGAAAGTCGTAACTGTATAAAAGAGCTTAAAATCCTTTGAAACTACCACCTAATTGTACCCCTGTCATATCCGTCAATTCCCCTGGCAGGTCTCGGGCGTCACGCAGGCTACCCGAGCCGCAAACTGGCAAAATCAGGGGACTATGATCAGCCTAATCCGTCGGCAGGTCTCGATGACACCAAGTCGACTCGAGCCGCTCTGGCAGGATGCAGGGGACCGTAGTCAGCCTGATCCGCAATCCTAGCAGGTCTCGGGGATACAGAGTCAGCCGAGCCGCAATCCTGGCAGGTCTCGGGACACCAAGTCTGCCGAGCCGCAAATCCTGGCACTCACGGTCCGAGCGTCCCCGAAACTCGTGAGGCAAAGTCAAGTGCACTGACGTAACTGAAATCAGACTGGATGTCCGTAGACATCGGTCCGACTGTGGGTAATCACCAAAGATAATGGGTACACGGTGGTTCTAAAATAACTATCTCTGATAAATTCTGATAATCCACTGTATTCTGGTAAATCTGAGCTAAATTACTATTTCTGTATCAAGAACCTCAAATCTGTTTGCTCGGCTAAATTTTATAAAAATAAAGATATTTCACAATAAAATTCATGTTATAACACTTATTCAAAATCAAATAGAAAATATAATCATAAAACCGTTTAAGAAAGAAAAGTCCACTCACTGTTGGTCCGAGCTAGCTGGACCCTTCAAAGGTCCCTCCTGTGGGTCAACTGGACCTCTGGTGCCTGATTAACCATGAATAGGAAATTAATAAACTGCTGAATAAAAAGAATTTAAATTAAACACCCTGCCCCCGGCTCCTAGAAATACGTGCACTCATTTCAAGTTACTCCTATGCCCACATTAGCTTTTCAGACACTTAGAACGACTTTAAGAGACCCGAAGCCTCACTAAGCGATAAACCACCAGACAGGCCGATCCGGGACCCCGCGGGTCCACGGTCTCTGATGGCCAATCTGGGCTTCTCTGAAGTTTCCTAACAGAGAAGGAACCATGTTCCGCGAATTTGGTCCGAAACGGACGGTCGGATTGGCCAAAATCGCGTTATCGCTTAAAATCCAAACCCTAGCCCCAGGGTTCGCGATTTCGGAGTATCCGGGATTTCGATTCGCAATCCGTCGAATCCTACACGATCCTGGAATCACGTAGACCGACATATACAAAATTCATCGCGATCCAACGATTGGACGACACTGCACCCAAGGATCGCGCGATATGGAAAATCCGTTCGGGGCTCAAACGGACTCCGAATCGAGATCCGCGAAATGCTACGCGCTCGTGACTACACGAGGATCACAAAACTGCACAGAATTACGTCACCACCCTCGCTCACGCAACCCAGCACGATCGGGCAGATTTGGGTGTCCTAAGCCATTTCGGGTGGCCGAAAAATCTCGGAACCAAGACTCCAAACTCCTATCCTAGGTAAAACACCCCATTTGGAGTCACTTTTGTTCTTGGACATACCCCAAAAAGTGACCAGAAAGGCCGATCACGGCGGCCGAAGTTTCCGCCGATTTTCAAGTCGAAAATCGAACACTCTAGAGCTAAACTAAATCGAGACCCATATATCCATCAGCTAGAACACGAAAAATAGCTGAGAAACCATACCTTACTCGATCGATTTGGTGGAGCATTGAAGGAGAACGAAGAGCTCAAAGTTCAAACTGGAAATCCGGCAAAAATGGCAGATTCCGGCGAGCTCCGGCCACGACAACGGCGGCGATGGGTCAGGAAATGACGGAGGTCGAGTGGTTGTTCGTTTGGTACCAACGGCGGAGATCGGCTCCAAGTGTGGCGGCCGTGGCGACGATGAAAGCGAGCGGAGGTCGGGGCTGGGTCGAAACGGGAGGGGAGAGAGAGAGGAGAGAGAAATGAGGAGAGAGAAGAAGGAGAGGGATAAAAATCTGACTTTCTGACCAAATTACTATTTTGCCCTTCGCGGTATTTTGATCGTATTTTCTTTGTTACAACTCCGATTCGGGTCTATTCCGTGTCTACGGACTCGTTTCGCCGTGTTCTACGCAACGGCACAAGCGGAATTGCCAAATTATTTCTTGATTAAAAAGTCAAATTTTCCCCCATTAAAATATGCGAGGGCAAAATCGTCTTTTGGGTGGAATAAAGAAATCCTAATTTTTAGATATTTTGGTTTGGGTTATTACAATAATGGTTGACTTGCCATCATGAAATTTGATGGTATACGAAGTATGAATGAGTGCATTATTGAGTAGACTAATTTAGCGGCAAAATGAAGTCCTTTGGATGAAGAAGATAAATCAATTTCACTTATGAAGAAGGCAAACCAATTTACACAATACAATTCAAAAAGAAAGATAAGTCTTCCGCTTTTATGTGTTTCGAATCAATTTTTAGATGAATTTTCTTATGATGCTTGATGGATTAAGTTATATGCTAAAATTCATGTTTCTAATAGTTCAATGCAAAGTTGCTTTGGATTCCACATTTTGGAATTATATATTCACTTTAATGGCCATCATTTTGATTTATTGAAAGCATATTATGTTCTTATCGTTTCAAACCTAGTTGAAATTTTGTTTGGAATTTGGCAATAATGTTTGATCCTTTAAAGTTTGGTGATGATTGTTTTAGTCTTAAAGAATGCCTATTTGTTAATTGTGGTATTCTATTAATGATTTACTGAATTAAAGGATTATGACATTTTCTTTAAATATTTTTGATACTTTGCATGATTAATTTAAAAGTAACTGCTATTTGACAAATTAAAATTTAATGTTCTTATGGCATAAATGACTAGTAATGTGTTCAGAGAAAGAACTAAGGGATCAGTAAAGAATGAGGTTCTTCTGAACCTATAGTTTATTGATCTCTTATTCATGTGTACGTGGATTGTATTAAGGAAAATAATTTAAATACACCAAGAAAGATGTCATAAGAAATTTATAGCTAATTGAAATTATTTATAAAACATGTGTTCACTTTATAATGCTCTATCTTTTGGTTAGGGGTATGTGAAGTAATTTATCGTTACCTATACCATTATGGATACATGTTCTTACTACAACTATTATGCTAATTGGGTTCCTATTAAGGAAGTTTAAAATAAGAAATTATTTGAACGGCGGAAAGTAAGAAAATCCAGTTTGAGGCACCATTATGTTTTGGCTTGCTTACACTACAAGAAAACAAAGTATTTACGGAGCACTATTTAGGCGTGCATGTGTTGCGTGCCGTAAAAAGTTAGTTTTTATGCCGTAAATGAATCTTTGCCTTTGTTTATTATGGCGTGGTTTAGGTGCGCGCCGTAAAAAGGTTGTGCTTCATGCCGTAAACTATATTACCATTAATGGCATACTTTGTTTGCACACCGTGAAATCCATTCCCCCCCCCCCCCCTGTTTTTTGGTGGCGTGCCGCTCTTTCTTTTCACCAAATTTAAGTTTGGTGTGTGATATTCCTTCCAAACCTTCATACTCCCTCTCTCTCTCTCTCTCTCTCTCTCTCTCTCTCTCTCTCTCTCTCTCTCTCTCTCTCTCTCTCTCTCTCTCTCTCACCCTAAATCCCACAGCAACCATCCCTCTGCTCTTGACTTTCTTTTCATTTTAATTTCGTCTCTTAACTCTATTGATTCTAAGAAAAATTAGGTTTTAGACATAATTAACTTTATTAATTAGTTTGTAAGATATTGGATATTTTGGTTTTAGTTTTAATACCTAGGAAAAAATTACTATTTTGGATTAGCCCAAAGAGAGGCCCAGATTCGTTGGCCCATTTGTAAACCTATACAGTAAATGACGCTTTTGCCCCTGAATGTTTAAACAAGGCGCGACTTCTCTGTTTCTTTTTCGTTCTCGTTCGTTTGGCAGCAGCTTCGTGTTCTTCTCTGTTTCGTCTTCGAGCTCAGTTGTTTGGCAGCAGATTTCGTTCGTTTGGCAGGCAAATTTCGTTCGACGACGAGCAGCAACGACGACGAGCAGCAACGACGACGAGCAGAAACCACCACCAACAACGACAACCACTGACGACTATCGAAGCGATTTTCACTCTCTTGGGAAAAAAACAGTAAGAAAATGACCCTCTAACACAGATTTGTCTTCGATTTTAGGGATTACACATTTTTGCTGTTGTTCTTTATGCAATGCAGTTTTTGGAAAAATGGATGAATCGTTGGATTCAAAACTACTCTTTGTTTAGGTTTTGCTTCGTTTATAGGGATTAACCATTCAAAATCGTTGGATTCAAAATTTCTGGTTGTTTGTACTAAATTTTGAACCAGAAACTGCAATGCAGTTTCTGGTTCCATAATTCAATTTCAGAGTGCTTTTTGCTAGGGTTTATGGGAATATTATAACTGCTCATGAAGTCAAACTTGTTTTGATATTCAGTACTGTCTTTGCATTTTGATTTCTGGTTGTTTGTAGCAAATTTTGAACCAGAAACTGCAATGCAGTTTCTGGTTCCATAATTCAATTTCAGAGTGCTTTTTGCTAGGGTTTATGGGAATGTTATAACTGCTCATGAAGTCAAACGTGTTTTGATATTCTGTTTTTGTTTGTTGTTTTGTTTGCATTTTCAAGGCTAATGGAGGTGTGTGTCATTGCCAAGTGCACATATAAGTCGGAAACCATCATGTTTTCAGTTTCATCAGAGTCATCCATGGTTGATATTTTGAAGACTTTGTGTCTGAGGTTTAGGGGTTTGCAGTTGGGTTGTTTCACATTACGGTATTCGGTGCCCAGTTATCCGAGTTGTTTTCTAGAAACGGATAGCGATTTGGACTTGATGAGGACATTTTTGTTGATATCAAATGAGAAGACTTTTGATATTTTAGTGAAGGATTTATGCGGGAGCAGTGCATATAGTGGTGATTTTTGTGTAAATAAGGAGTTGATAGCATGTGAAAAGGGCGAGTCGTCGTGTTCTAGTACTGTCGAAGACAGAAACGAGTTTTTGGGCAGGTCGAAGAGAGCAAGTGCTAAGCCTTTGTTGTCGAATGAGTGGGAGACATACATACATCATGTGGGGCAGAAGTTTGACGGTGGTGCAGAGGAGTTCCGGTTGAAATTGTGCAAGTACGCTCTTGAAGTAGGATTTAATTTTGAATATGCCGGCAATGACAAGAAGCGGGTGGTTGCTGTTTGTTCGAATAAGAAATTGGAGGGTTGCAGCTGGCGTGTTTATGCTTCTCGTTGTGAAGCTACTGGCAGTTTTGTAATTCGGACGTTAAATAATGTTCATACATGTGCGGGTCGGATACGGGAATCAAAGAGTAAGATGATGAGGTCTCGTGTGGTGTCCTCCCTCATTGTGGACAGAATTCGTGCAAAACCAGAGCTGAAGCCAGTTGAGATTATACACGAGTTCAAAGATTATTATGGTATAGACATTTCATACTACCACGCATGGTTTGGCAAAGAGTTAGCTAAATTGGACGTTCACGGTGATGAGTCGAAGTCCTTCAACGAGTTAGTGTGGTATGTGGACGCCGTAAAGGAAACTAACACTGGTTCTCTCTGCACTCTTGATTGTGAAGCTGGAATTAATCGCTTTCGACGGTTTTTTGTGTCTTTTGGCGGTTGCATTGCTGGATTTCAATATTGCATACCCTTGTTGTTCATTGATGCTACGTTTTTGAAGAGCAAGTACAAGGGGCAGCTTCTGTGTGCTTCGGGAAAGAATGGAAATCAAGGTATGGTTACTGTAATGTATTGCAGATTTTCATTTGTTGCAATTTTTAGCAGAAACTGCATTGCAGTTTCCCTTTTTTGAGCAGATTTGTTTTCATAAACTGCACTGCAGTTTCCCTTTTTTGCTTATACTTGTGCTTTTGGTTTTGTTTTGCAGGGTTTTATCCTCTAGCTTTTGGAGTTGTTGATTCTGAGACAGAGGAGAATTGGACTTGGTTTCTTCAACATTTGGCTTCTATATTGCTACCGATGGGGAGAGTGGTGACCTTTTTCTCGGACCGCAATCAAGGTTTGTTAAATGCAATGGGGTTTGTGTTTTCCGGATGGCCTCATTCTTACTGTTATTATCACCTCAAACAGAATTTGATATCAAAGTACCCGAAGTCAGGTTATGGGAAACTGCTCCAAGACCGTGTTATCAATTTATTTAGTAGATGCGCATATGCTGTTACGGAGGAAGAGTTTAAGGTAGCAATGGAGGAGTTGGTGATTGTTGGGAGTTCGAAAGTGAAGACATTTATATCTGATTTGTCTAGAGATCACTATGCCAACGCATTTTTCAAAGGAATGCGTTATGGGGAGATGGCAAACAGTTTAGCGGAGTCCTTTAATAATTGGGTTGGTGTGTTTCGAGATTTGCCGGTGCTACCTTTGATAGAAGGGATTCGACAGAAATTGATGGTATTGAATTCTCAACGAAGAATTGAAGCGGAGAAGTGGACAACAGTTTTGTGTCCGGAGATGGAGACTAGACTCTGTGAAAATGCGGAGGCCGGTAGGACTTGGGCAGTTCGTCGTTCTAATAGCACTGTTTTTGAAGTATTTGCTGATTATTCTGTGATGGTTGATCTCGAGCAAAGGACTTGTTCTTGCCGTCTTTGGCAAATTGACGGTTTTCCTTGCACACATGCGGTGGCTGCAATCCTAGCAAAGAGAGATTCAGTTTATGATTACGTGGAGTGTTACTACAAAACCGACTTCTTTCGAAAAGCCTATGAGAGTCCTATTTTTCCTATTCCAGATATTGGGAAAGGATTGGGCAGCAATGGTTCTGCCGCTGGAGTTGTGCTTCCGCCAATTACAAAGAGGCCAGCCGGAAGACCACCAACAAAGAGGATCAAAGTTTTTGGTGAATTTAAAAGGCCATTGAAATGCAGTCGATGCAGTGTTGCTGGGCACAATAGGAAGACTTGCAAGGCTATTATATGAACACTCCTTCTCATTTGACAATTTTTTATTTTAGATATGGTTTAGCGAATATATAGTCAGTTTCTGCGTTGCACTTTTTGCAAAAACTGTATTGCAGTTTTAGTTGCTTGTAATTGGCTACACCGCGTCTAATTGGATATTGTGATTCTTTTTTGAAGTTAATGAAAATTATACAATTGTTTAATGAGTGAATATTCGTTTTCGACTGCCATTCAATGCTTGTTTTCAGATTTTGAGCAGATTTTGTTGCAGATTATGAGCAGAAACTACATTTCAATGCTGACCTACTTAAATGTGTTTTGAACAAAGTTTTAGTACTTTGATTATGGCTTTGGCTTTTGGGTTCTTTTCACATTTTTGGATATTGTGATTCTTTTTTGAAGTTAATGAAAATTATACAATTGTTTAATGAGTGGATATTCGTTTTCGACTGCCATTCAATGCTTGTTTTCAGATTTTGAGCAGATTTTGTTGCAGAAACTGCATTGCAGTTTCTGTTTATTTCAGATTTGCAGTTTCTGTTTATTTCAGATTTCTGTTTATTTCAGATTTTGAGCAGATTTTGTTGCAGATTATGAGCAGAAACTACATTTCAATGCTGACCTACTTAAATGTGTTTTGAACAAAGTTTTAGTACTTTGATTATGGCTTTGGCTTTTGGGTTCTTTTCACATTTTTGGATATTGTGATTCTTTTTTGAAGTTAATGAAAATTATACAATTGTTTAATGAGTGGATATTCGTTTTCGACTGCCATTCAATGCTTGTTTTCAGATTTTGAGCAGATTTTGTTGCAGAAACTGCATTGCAGTTTCTGTTTATTTCAGATTTCTGTTTATTTCAGATTTTGAGCAGATTTTGTTGCAGATTATGAGCAGAAACTACATTTCAATGCTGACCTACTTAAATGTGTTTTGAACAAAGTTTTAGTACTTTGATTATGGCTTTGGCTTTTGGGTTCTTTTCACATTTTTGGATATTGTGATTCTTTTTTGAAGTTAATGAAAATTATACAATTGTTTAATGAGTGGATATTCGTTTTCGACTGCCATTCAATGCTTGTTTTCAGATTTTGAGCAGAAACTACATTTCAATGCTGACCTACTTAAATGTGGTTCTAAAACTTTGTTTCTTTTTTCTTTCTTTTTTTCTACAATTCCAGCACACATACCTCGGTACATACCACTTTCTTGATGTAGAGCTCAAATTATCTTTGTCTTCATCACTTTGGTATTCCCCAAACTATAGGGTATAGCTGTAATGGGCTAAATATCTCATATTGAGATAAAAGGATATGGGGAAACAAGTGTGAGAAAAGAAAATGGCTAAAAATGATTGGCTTCAAAATGGGGTAATGGCACACACATAAAGGTAAGAAATTAGGCCTTTTGGTGGTTAAGACATACATAGCCTAACATCGTCTCAATGAGTTCATTCATGAATGTTACCAAACACATGGTATCTGCGAAAGCGAACAATTCTTAGCGTTCAATCAAACAACAATAATGAGATAATTTGAAATGACATTGAAGCAAAAAGATAGGAGTACAAACACTTTAAACCCTCTCAAAGAAGTAAATAGGCTCAAAATCACTCACTAGGGTAGTCTCCACAATTCTTCTTCTAGAATTTGAGCATGATACTTTAACCACCATGATTCCAAGAGTAACAGCTTTGAAAAAAAAAAAAAAAAGAAGATATGATATGAACTTTTTCATGACATCGCAGTAGTCCTCATTGTAAACCATAGCCCTCATATACATTCACATTAGTAAGCAAAAGCAAACTTTAACCAGAACTAAAAACAAACGAAAATCTCACACCCCCAAACCTAAACTAAGCATTGTCCTCGATACTTTAAAAAAAATGAATGGAATGGATGCAATGCAAATTGGCACAGTGTGCATGGAAAGAAATAAAATAAAAACTAAAAATCAACACAAATAAACGGAAAGAACACAAACCCAGCTAGGTTGCCTCCTAGCAAGCGCTTTATTTAATGTCTAGGCAAGACATGGTAGTGTGTCTAAGTTGCCATAAACTCGAGAGAATCTATAACAACATAAACCTGCTCCTGTGAAACATTCTCCAAATAAGGCTTCAAACGCTGTCCATTGACCTTAAAACGGGTGCCATTCTTGATGTTTTCTATCTCCATAGCTCCATGGGAAAATACTTGAAGCACTTTGGATGGTCCAACCCATCTAGACTTCAATTTACCTGGAAACAGTCGCAAACGTGAGTCATACAAAAGTACTTTCATACCTGGTTGAAACCTCTTTCTAAGAATTGCCATGCACATGATAGGGCTTATTCCCTTGATATCTGCAATAGACCACCCAATGGCTGATTTGAACTCTTTTAGCACCCTAATTAGCTTATCTTCTTCCAAAGGGGTGAGATCAGATGCTATGATAACTGGGAGAGTTTCAAACTCAGCTAGGTAAGCATATTTTAGATGTGATGGAAGTGGTTTAAGCTTAAGTTTCGGAGGTTTAACAATAGAAGGGATCAGATGTGTGGCAGACGGTTCTAATGGCTCTATAAGAGGCGAAAAAGTGGAGGGATATGGTTGTAATGCTTCCAAGGCAGCCACCATCTCCATGAGCACTTCTTCATCAAAGTCATTTTGAGATTGACTCAAAACATATTGTAATGGATCATTGGATTGTGGCAGCAAAAACTTAGAGAAAACAAGTGATCAAGCACATCAATCGAACAACAATCAATTGAACTAGAATGGTGAGAAAGAGATTCAAACACTTTGAATTGTACAGTTTCTCCTAGCACAGTCATGGTGAGGAGACCATTTTGCACATCTATGATCGTCTTTGTCGTGGCCATAAAGGGTCTCCCAAGCAAAATAGGTAACTCATGATCATGTAGAGGAGCCTCTTCCATGTTCAACACTACAAAATCAGCAGGCAAAATTAGTTTGTCAACTTGAACTAAGATATCTTCCACTATACCTCTTGGATATTTCACTGATCGATCAGCAAGTTGCAATGAAATAGTTGTTGCCTTGAAACCCCCCAAACCTAATTGAAGATACACTGAATAGGGCATTAAATTGATGCTAGCCCCCAAGTCAAGCATAGCCTTTTCAACTAGCTTGTCACCAATGGTGATATTGATAGAAAAACTGCCCGGATCCTTGAGTTTTGGTGGGAGCTTTCTTTGAAGCATAGCACTCACATTTTCAGACACCAACACCTTCTCATTAGGTCCATACTTCCTCTTATAAGTGTTTAGCTCCTTGAAAAATTTCCCATACGCTGGCATATTCCTAATGACATCAAGCAAAGGTAAATTAACATTCACTTTACTTAATATATCAAAATTTTCTTTAAATGACTTATCCTGCTTGCTTTTGGCAAGTCTTCCAGGAAATGGAATGGGTGGAGAGTAAGGTTTTTCAGCCTTGTGAAAATTTGGAGCTTCATACGAAGAAGTGGCATTGCTTGGATCGTCATTCGGTTTCTTATTCTCTTTTTGAGTGAGACCTGCATTCACATGATCAGATTCATTAGTAACTTCATTGCCAACTCCATTATTAATAACCTTACCACTTCTAAGTGTTATGACCGCTTTGGCTTGCTCTTGGTTCCTTTGAAGTATCACCGGTTGACTTGGAAATTTTTCGGGTTCTCTTTGACTCAAAGCATCATCAATCTGACCTAATTGTGTCTCCATTTTGGTTAGAGCAGCTGAATGTTGTTGGAGAGTACTATTGGTAGTTTGCTGGAATTGAACGGAGTTTTGAGCTAGCATTTTGACCGTATCTTCAAGCGTAGTGGCAGGCTTTGGTTGGAAATTTTGAAATTGATTGTTATTCTTCCATGAGAGATTGGGATGATTTCTCCAACCAGGGTTATATGTATTAGAGAACGGGTCATTCCTCGGCCTCTGATTGTAAGAATTCATGAGATTCACTTGCTCTTAAACAAATTCGGGATACGCCTCACTAGCCGTGCATTGATAAGTAGGATGACCTGGTATGTTGCAAATGGCACACACCTCAGCTATCTTAGGCACCATATTGAGCATAGAATCGAGCTTCTTTTCCAAACTAGCCACCTGCAAGGCAAGATCATTATTAGAACTCATTTCATACACTCCAACTCGTTTACCTCTTGTATCTTTGTGTTGAGCATTAGATCCCAACATCTCATAAATGTTATATGACTCTTGAGCATTTTTTTTCTTCAAAGCTCCACCTGCTGCATTATCAACAGTCGATTGACATGTTTGGGTTAGTCCATCATAAAAATTTGCATTTGTAAGTAAAGAGGTAACCCATGATGTGGACATTGTAGCAACAGCCCTTTGAAACGCTCCCAACATTCATTGAAAGGTTCTCCATCATCTTGTTTAAAGTTAAAGATTTGCCCTCTCAAAGTAGCTGTCTTTTGAGTAGAGAAGAACTTCTCCAAAAATTTCTTAGCTACGGCATCCCAAGTGGTGAGCGAACCAGGTGCTAAAGTCATTAGCCAACCCTTTGCTCTATCTTTCAATGTATAAGGAAAAACCCTCATCCTCAGATTTGCTTCAGTCACTCCCTGCAAAGGTAAACCACTCACAACATTGTAGAATTCCTTAATATGGGCTAATGGATCTTCGTTAGGTAAACCATAAAAAGAAGGAAGCATGTGAAAATGTGAAGATTTGAGATCATAATTTCTAGCTTCAGTAGGCAGCAAGATGCACGAAGGGGAATTTGGTATAACTGGTTAAGCATAATCTTCCAAAGCTCGATTTTCATCGTTATTGTCAGCCATCTCTTCTTCTCTATCAGAATTAGAGTTATCGAAAGAATCTACACTCGTTGGGCCAGAAGAACTATTGTCCTCTTCTACACTGCTAGTTTGGGCACTAGCTGATATAGACTTCTCAAAAGTGTTGCTCTTCAACCGTTCAAGTCTTTGGCCTATCTCAGCAAGTGTATCTGACATATACTACCTGAGAAACAAAAATAAAACGAAATTAGGGTTTGAGAAAAAGCAATTATAGAGGACTGAAATCACTCCCCGGCAACGGCGCCAAAAGTTTGTTGTGTTCCTTCCAAGTGCCAATATATGGTTAGTATAATGGTACAAGTAAGGGTGTCGAACCACAGGGACCGATTGGACCTCTATAAATTACTAGTTTTGAAAGAACCCTAACTAAAAATGAATTGACAATTTGAAAGTAGGTTTTGTGTTGTAAATGAAAAATAACTTCCAATGCAAAAAGAATGTAGTAGTGAATAATATATTGATGTAGAAAGAATAGGGAAGAGACCAGGGATTTCGAATTCACCATTGCAAAACTAATTCCATGTTTATAAAATTAAACCATACTCAATTACCAACCTGTTTCCAGAGTTCGTTTTACATATATATGATCAGCCATATGATGTGTGGTTTTGATCAAATTCTCCTAATCTGCAACATAGTTAGGATGTTCAACTTTGGTTCCAAATTAAGAGTCATTAGCATGCAAGAAAACGTTAAAGAACCAAAGAAAATACACAGCATGATGTTTGCATAGCATTCTTTTCATTCATTCACATGTCTAACAAGATTAAGCATGATGTTTACTATAACCTTGTCTAGATAATCTGTAGGCAACTCTAATGGTGATCAAACATTAAAATTGACAAACAAATTGAACAATAGATTCAGTGAATGAAACAAGAAACAGATTGATGAACTGAATACTTTAAATTAGAAACATGGATCAATGTTGCAAGGCTACATCGAAATCCCTAGCTATGAATTTAGTTACACATCATGTTCAAAGAGATTAAAACAAAAATAAACAACATGAGTGAAAATAAATTCATGAGAGGAAACCCTTGAACCAATTCTGATGTTGAACTTCTCTAAGAACCACCTCTTGCGCTGAGTCCTGATGGTGGAAATATATGGACGGCTAGGGTTTTAGTGTGCATGAAAGGAGAGAATAACCAAGAAGTCAGATCTAGGGTTGTGAAATTCGTCCAAAATAAATAGGGGTTTTAGAAGTGGCTAAAAGGCAAGTTTTTATGGGGTAAACAAGGCTGCAAGATGTTCCAAAGATATCCTAATGAATCAGCCTTTATTTTGCACGTTTTTGCCTTATTTGGCACCTCCAAATCAGGCTAGAAATCCCCATTGCTTTCCCATTCCGCTCTTAGTCTTCAAACAAGCCAGGTTCGCCTTGCATTCTTTATTTGGACTTCAAAACAGGTCACGAAACTTGTTTCCACGTTTGAATAAGGGTCAGCTCCAAAAATGGCATGTTTTCATTTCTTTTGCCTTCAACTTGATCCTAAAGTATATGCAACTGCATACTACCACAAAATAGGGTAAAACGCAACAAGTTCAACTCAAAAACATCACAAATATACTAGAAATGGATGGTATAAATGTATAAATATATGAGTTATCAATGGCATTAGGTATGTCTTGCAGGAAATGGCTGCTCTTGGTGTGCAGCCTAATTTGGTTGTGTACAATACTTTGTTAGAGGCAATGGGCAAGGCTGAAAAGCCTGGTTTAGCAAGAAGCTTATTCGAAGAAATGGTGGGATCCGAGCTGAAACCAAATGAGAAAACATAGGACGCAAATTGCTCTGTCAAATGACATATACAATCAATCACAGGCAATTGCAAACTCCAAAACTACAAATCATTCTCCAAAAAAAAAAAAAAAAAAAAAACAGAGCATGACTTTGCTTTGACATGGCCAAAGAAAAAAGAAGAAAACCAAAGAGGCCTCTAGCTTCGATTTTAATGAAGGCAATTGGAGGTTGATGATTATGACAATAATCATTGAATTCAATGGCTTTCTCAAGACTGATGTCAGTGAATACAACAGCCTGCAACAACAGAAAATAAGTATATACCTGCACAAACCCAAATAAAACTATCACACTAGGAAAAATACACTCATGAATTTTAAATCCTTCTGCAAAATAGATAATTACTTACGAGATTCACAATTTTGAATATCTAACACTTGTTTGATAACTAGAACAAAAATTGCAATTTCTACAGAGCTAATACAACCATTTGTAATAGATATTTAGGAAAATCATCAGAACTAGATTACTTTAAAATACTACCAACATAAGCAAAAATAGTTTACTATCAAAACCCAAGAGAAGCAAGGTATTGGAACCAACAGGCAGGGGATAAATAGATGCAGTACAAATTGAATCACCAAATCACCAACCAAGAAAAAAAAAATTGGCAAACTCAAGCTACAAATCTTCCTATGTGTAATCTTTTAGCACTAAATCACCAACCAAGAAAAACTGAACCACAAAGATGCATCATCCCACATGAACCAGTAAGTTCAATAAACTTAGGATTCATGCCAAAAGTCCAGTCTGCTTATGAATTTCTAGGTTTTCTTAAATACCTAATTACAAATTAATGGCCAATTAACATCAAAGGTATACATATCGCTACAGTAGATATGGATTCTACGAAAATTAAAGAAGAGAAGAAGAAAAATAACAGAGAAAAGGAAGGAGAGATTCAGAGCTTCAGGTCAAAATTGTTGAGGACAATTGCAAAATTCAAAGAGGTGGAAGAAGGAATAAGAGAGGTTCCAAAGGGAAAGATCAAAAAAACTTGCCTGGGTCAAGATTTGAAGAAGATGAGTCGATGTTGAATGAAGGAGAGGTGGAGTCGCAGAGTCGGAGTCGTGAACCACAGCGAGAGGCATGTTCAATATAGCGAAGGCTTATTTTGCAAACCCATTTTCAATGTCTCTGTATAAGGAGAACGAGTAAGGGGTATTTTTTACTATTGGGCTATATAATCCCATTTAAATTAGTCCCCTTTCTAACCAAACATGGGCTTCAGGTCCAATTTAGCACAGTCCTATCTAGTGAGCCCTACCAAACATCCCCTAATTGTTCGGTAGGAAGTTTACTCCTTGATGAAGACGAAAGCAAGCTCCTTGAAGTTGCTGATCGACCCGGATGGTAGGGTATGGAGCCAATCCTGGCTACTCCTCATAGGGTCCTTGCAAATACCTTACACATCAACACATCCTCGGCCTCGTAGAGAATCATGACACTTTTGAAGTGCTTCAAATGGCTCTCGGGATAGGAATCCCCTTTGAAGTGTGTGAAAGAAGGCATTCAGAATCGCTTCAGTGTTACCGCTGCTCGATCTCGGCAATGAACGATGAGGAGTTCACTTGGTCTACCTCCTTGCATAGAACATCTTTGAAATCTCATCCAATCTTCAAGTCTTGAAGTTGGTCATTCATGAGCTTCTCGAAATCTTCTACCTGCATGGTCTGCGGTTCACGTTGGTGTCCTCCATGATGCGGGCATCGCTGGTTCACTTTCTCATTATCTCTTTGGAGAAGATCTCCTCGACTATCCTACCTGCACAGCATGTCGGTGGACTGAGTTTGTGAAAGACCCTCTATAGCTTGTCATCGTGAGTGGTGGCTTGTTGGTCGCCGTCAGCGACATAGCAGATCCTGTAGTTTTCTCCCTTTTTCCTCTTTTGTATCAGGTACAAAAGCTTCTTCTTCTTTTTTTTAACACAAAGAAAAATGGCCATGGGTGCCTAGAGAAATTCTTATCGGTTCATAGTGAGGCCTCTCCCTATGGTGATTTGAGGTTCGGATGAAACCGATGATGGAAAGGAAATAAGTTTCCCTTGATTTGAATTCAAGAGCATCGCATTGAGTATATTTCGAAGCTGTCAATGAAAACGCCAAAATGTTTGAGTAAAATTCTGCACGGGGAATATTCGTAGGTTGATTTCTTGACCTTCGATCTTCCTTCTCTATCTTCCTCGATCCCTTTGAAATAAATATGAGTAAATAGACCACACCCAAGGGGTGTTGACCAAAGACCCTCCGATGTCTAAGTCAGTTCAATTGGATCTTGATAAAGATACAACAATAGCTAAAGTGGATGGAGTTTTCTCTCATGGGGAAAGTCAGGTGGCCTTAGCAGTGTGTGGTGGCACTTAGTCATGTGGGAGAGAGGGGAGAGAGAGTGGCGGCAAGAAAAAGGTTTTTCGGGTGAGAAAGTGTTACCTTTAATGTCTTGTGTGGTCATGTATTTATAGGCTCCTTGTGTGCTAGGGTTTGAAAAATAATTCTTATTTGGTTAGGATTATTCTCACCCATAAATAGGAGATTGGAATTTAATCAAGTAGATTTGATGAAAATCTCATCCTTGATTTGGAGAGATATTTTCATCTTAAATCAAAGATAATTTCCCTAATTAAATAGCATTTAATTAGGGTAATCAGTTGACCTAAGGAACATTCATTTTCCCCGCGTCGCCCCTCTATTGGTTGCATAAATATATGTTCCAACAGTAGTGTCATAGGGATTCAAACATGAGGTCATTGTCTGCAAATCAACGCCCTTTTTCACTGAGGTAGACCTCGTTAGTTAAAACCTAAACATTTTCTATGTAGTTTTCGCTCTCACGTACTTAAACCTAAAAATTCTATTATAAAGAAAAATAAAAGAAAGTAAAAAAAAAAAAAAAAAAAAACATACACGCAAACACAGTCCTAAAGAATCCTCTTCCTAGCAAGGGTCTTGTAGTTTAATAATTAAAGGGGGTGTATTCAATTAGGATTCTAGAGCGTTTAAAAAAAAATTAAAAATTTGGGTATATTCAATTTGGATTTATACAAACTTCAAAAGGGGTTTTACAAGTTTGGGTGTACTCAATTCAGACGTGTATGAACTTTTAAAAAGTCCATACAAATATGGGTGTATTCAATTAGGATTATAAAAAAGTTGAATAAAATCTAGGTGTATTCAAAGAGTCATATATTTGGAAGGATTTCATTAAGTGATAAATTTTGGTAAGTTTTAAGGTGAGAGCTATAAATAACAAAGACCATAATAAATCCAACCTCCTCCCCCCCCTCCCAAAGTTTCTCTCTGCATACGTCCAACCTTTTCTCTCTGCATACGTCCAACCTTTTCTCTCTACCTCATTGGGTTTTCTTTTTCCATGATTTTTCTTCGTTCATGTTTTTCTTGTTATTAGGGTATAGTTTGGGGTTACAGCTTTTACTTGTTATTAGGGTTTAGCTTGGGGTTAGGGTTTATGCTTGTTACTAGGGTTTATGCTTGTTTTTCTTCTGAAATATCTATGTACAACTTTGTAAGAATTGTTCATTGAATCACTGAATAGGAAATTTAAATATAGTGATTGACAACCTTTCTGTAATCGAACAAAAAAATGAGACAAATTGAGATAAACAATAAATAAACGAAAAGTCAAAAATTAACTACAACTTTTAAATGATGTTTTCGAAGCCTAAACAACCTCAGAAGCCCAAAATCCAACTTATATCATGCGCTCCAATCATTCCCTTTTCGGACAGGTATCATGCACCCCAATCAGAGTTCGAAAGTCAAATTTGTACATTTCTGATGTGTCCTTTTTCCATTCTTCACTCCAATTCTTCTTCAATCCATTCAGCCATTTGTTCTACATCATTCATGTGTGTATTCAACATAAGATGTGTCTGTTGGGATCTATGGTTGCTGATGTACATTTTTTAGGATGTAGTGTTTTATGGGTTTTGTATATTTTTTATGCTTTATTTGTGATTGATATGATAAAATTCATAGCTGTACCACTCAAATGGAGTCTGAAAATGCACAACAAGTAAATGGAAAAGGGAAGAGCAAACAAAATTATAACACTTGGAGTATGGAAGAGAGTAGAATGTTGTTGCAACTCATGCTTGATGCTGCATCCTGTGGATGGAGTGATGCTAATGGAATGCTAAGCAAGGCAACTATAGAAACCAAAATACTCCCCAAGATTAATGAAAAACTTAAGTGCACAAAACCTATTCTCAATACTAGAGTCGGTTGAAATACTTTAAAAGAAAATACCAAAAATATTCACAGCTTCTCCGTCACAACTCTGGGTTTAGGTGAGATCCAACCACAAAGAAATTCGCTACTCCTGAAGAAGTTTGGAAAGACTACTTTAAGGTTAGGTTATTAAATTTTCTTTAAATAATTCAGTTTGGTAACTTGAATACATAATTCTGTTAAATTATTATTATTTTATTATTTTTGTTATAGTCCCACCCAAAAGACACAAGTATTCAAACAAAAACTTGTGAGGTCTATGAGGATCTACAAATTGTAATTGGGAAAGCAACTGCTGTTGGAAGAAACTCATTAGGATTGGGTGATGATACTGATGCAAGAACGTTTAGGGTGGAAGATAGATATGTTGGAATAGAAGACTTTATTTTTATGATGAAAGTCAGGCTTTTATGCCAAATCATAATGAACCACACCACACCAAGATCCACCACTCAAACATTCTTCTTCATCCTTACCCTTCCAGGCCACTAATTATGAAGGTCCCTCAGACAACTCAAGCTAGAGGAAAAGAACTAGAACAGATTTGGAAGGGAATGCTATCTCAAATGACACCACCTAGCAAGCTATGGGAAGAATTAGCCTTAGCATTGATTCAATTGGCACCGACTTCCGGGGAGTCCATAACCTATTGGCAAAAGGGCAAAAAGAGAGAGAGGAGCAGAGTTATATGTGGGATGTCATTAAGGAGACCCCAAATTTGGATGAACATGCTCGTTATAAAGTGCTTTCTTTGTTGAATACTAACACAAAAAGGATGCATTTTTGAAAATGTCCCCTGAAGAGCGCTCAAATTTGATATCCTACAATTTGGAATGAGTGGTTTTTTTGAGAGTTTTTGGGAATGACTGGTTTGTTTGGAATGATTGGTTTTTGGGATTGTTTTTTTGGTTGATAATGCTTCAAGATATTTGGACTATTTGTTTTGTTTATCAAACATTGTTGTTTGTGTCTAAATACTTTATTGGTTATTAAACAGTTGATGATGAATTCATCAACTTGTTTTGCTTTTCTGAATCCTTCATTTCTTTTGAAAATCAGGAATTTATTACTAATTGCAATTTGTTATTAGCTCCAGTGCAATTTATTATTACTTGCAATTTGTTATTAGCTCCAGTGCATATGTGTGACTTACAATTTGTATGTTATAGCTCCAGTGCATATGTGACTTTATTATTAATTGTGTTTGTAATTTTTTTATCATTTTATTTAGACGGTATCAATATATATAATGGAGGTAGAAGAAATTAGGCATATGCAGTTCTACCAAAAAAACCCAAAACCGGCGATTCCCAACCGATTTTTTCGGGCGGTAAACCGCATTGATCGGAAAGTCAACGACGGTCCAGTATTCATAACCGAGCCGAAAAGTCTCGGATATATATATTATTTATTAATTATTATTTTAATTACATTTGTCAGCATTTTATTTGGTGTAATGGAGAGTTCTATGGGTTTACAATAAAGTCGACTACACTGAATCACCCGAAAATTTAAGAGATTCCTTCGAAATCATCGATCTCATCTCATTTTCGCCAAATCCATTGAACTCTCTCTCCTCCTCTCGTTCTCTTCTCTCCTCTCTTTCGATCTGACAACATCCTCGCCTCCATGTCAACGAGTTCTTCACCTCCTCGCGTTCTCTTCTCTCCTATCCTCTTATCTGGTAAGAATAAAGAATAGTCTCTCTGTATCTTTGTCTCTCCTTTTCTCTTCTCTTTTCTCTCTTCTTTCTTCTCTCCTCTCTCTTTCCCCCTTATCTCTTCTCTTTTTAGGTTTCTATCGAATAGGGTTTGTTACTTTGTTCAGGATGAAATCAATTAGGGTTTTCTTTAGGGTTTGTTTAGGATGAATTGGGGCTTTTCGATCAAGAATTTCTGTTAATTGGGAGTTTCAATGATTAGGGTTTATATTAGAGTTTTTAGGGTGTATTGTATTAGGGTTTTTTTAAATTACCATTTCTGTTAATTGTGGACAGAGACCTGCTGCTACTACATGATGCTGCTGCTTTTTGTGTTGCTATGAGCTGCTGCTGTTTTTGTTTGGAAGCTTAAATTGAGGTATAAATAAAAATCACAATTGAAGCTTAATTTGAAATTGAATGCATCTGTTTTTGTTTGGATTTGAAAGCATTTGTTTCTCTTTTTATTTATTGTTATGTTTAGGATTAGTTAAATGCATGTAATTGCTGGTTGGAATTGAATTTCAAAGCATATAATTTGTAGCTGCTAGTTGATTAGGTTTTTATAAATATGTTGGTGTGTTTTTCTATTTTTTTTAGTTGCTGGTTGGTTAGGTTTTTATTGTGTTTTGTGTGTGTAGTCAGCTGGTTGGTTAGGTTGTGTGTGACTGTTTTTTGTTATGGTGTCTTTTATTTTTAGGATATGATGGAGTCTAGCCAATCCAACACTAATGCCTCAGGAAGTACACCTTCCATTCAACCCCAAACAGAAACTGAAACCTAATCAAAAGTAGATTCAGGTAATGTGGGAGGGAAGAGGAAATCCCCAAAATCTGTGGTGTGACAACACTACAAAAAAAGCCCACAAGAAAGATGATAATGGGATGGAAAGGGTACTTGCATTTTGCATCTATTGAAAATTAGTGATGTCGAGTGATTCTAGGAAAAATGGGATAACTGGTATAAGAAAACACCTAGAGAAGAGAGAAAAGATCTTTTCTCTTTTGGAGAGTAGAGATAAGACTCAATCGATCTTGACAAATGTGAATATGGGCGGTCAAGCTCAATTGGTTCCCTACACCTTTAATCAACAAAGGTGTGAAGCCAAATGTGTGAGGTATATCATAAGGGATGAGATCCCTTTTAGGCATGTTGTATGAGTTAAACTCTAAGTTCAAGATCCCTAATAGACAAAAGATAGCCGCTGGAGTATGGTATTTGTTCTTAGTTGAGAAGGCCAAGATAATGAGTGTGATAGGTAATCACAAGGTAAGTATCACAGTCACAGCCCATTTCATGGATAGTGAGTGGAATTTGCATAAAAGGATCATCAATTTCACAAAGATCACTAATCACAAGGGTGTTGACATAGGCAAGACTTTATGTGAATGCTTGAATGCTTGGGGGATTGAAAAATTGTTTAGCATTACGGTTGACAATGCTTCGGCAAATGATGGGGCAGTTGTGTATGTGGGAAATAGGATGAAGGATTTCAATAACCTTTTGCTTGATTGGAAGTGTTTGCACTTGAGGTGTGCATGTCATATCCTTAACTTGATTGTTAAGAATGGGTTGAAGGAGCTTCTTAGCTCAATTGAGGGGATAAGGAATTGTGTAAAATATATTCACTCATCCCCGTCAAGGTTGGATTCTTTTAGGGACCATGCCTTGGAGATGAGGATGGATGGGATGGCAAATGTGCCAATGGATGTGGTGACAAGGTTGAATTCAACTGATAAAATGCTTGATTGTGCTTTCAAGTACAAGATAGTATTCAATAGGATGGCGGCGGAAAATGTATCTTTTCAAGCTTACATTGAGGAGATAGAGAAGGATGGGATGAAGAGAGTGGGTCCTCCGAGTAATTAAGATTGGGAGAAGTCAATCTCATTTGTTCACTTTCTTAAGAAATTCTATGACACAATCTTGAAACTAAGTGCAACCAAAACGGTTGCATCCAATATAATTTTCCTTGAATTGGTTAGCTTACAAGTTTAGATTCAACTCAAAATGAATGATCCTAGAGATCCGGTCTTGCAAAGGTTGGCTTCATCAATGAAGAAGAAGTTTGACAAGTATTGGGGGAGTTTTGAAAGTGTGAACAAGATGATTTTTGTAGCATTAGTGCTAGACCCAAGATTTAAACTTCAAATGCTTAAGATAAGCTTCCATAATCTCAAGGCCAAAGAAAATAAGATAGATGAGGTTGTGCATGAAGTGAGAACATGCTTGTTCAATTTGTATACTGAGTATAGAGGGGTGGATGGCTTAGTGAGCCAACCAATGAATGAAGGCAAAGATGAGAATGTTGGAAATGATCTTCAAGGCCATGATGATGTTCAAACCAAAATGTTTCATCAACTTGTGCAACAAAGGAAGGAGGAACAACTTGTGGAAATATCCAATGAAGTGGATAAATACTTGACTGACCCTTTTGAAAGCCATTTTACCAAAGGCTTCAAACTCTTGAATTGGTGAAAGACAATGAGGGTAGATATCCAATCCTTTCAAAGATTGCCAAGGGTATCTTTGCAATCTTTGCAATCCCAAGCTCAACCGTTGCTAGTGAGAATGCCTTTAGCATAGGCAAGAGGATGTGGATCCTTTTAGAAATTCATTGACATCTAAAATAGTAAAGGCATTAGTGTGTACTAGCGATTGGCTTAAGGCGGATGAATTTTACTTCTACAAGGAACCAACAGATGAAGAGCTTGCATTCTATAAAGAACTTGAAGCACTTGAAGCAAGTAAGACAAAATCTACTATTTTGTTAAATAAATTATGTTTCTATCTTCTTTTTTTAACATTCATGTTTGTTTTTTTTAACATAATTTACTATTTTGTTTACTTATTTTTTTTACTAGATGTGACTAGTACTCAAACTTCTACATCAACACTACCTCCTCGATTTGCTTCCACATCATCATTACCTACTCTTTGAGTTGTGAGCGACACCACGGTTTGTTCAACAAACTTTGTTGTAACAATTTAAGTTTTCATTGTACTTTTCATATTTGGGTTGTAATTTTAATTATTCTCATTGCACTTCATTTCATGCTTGGGTTGTAATTTAATTTTAAATAAGTTTTCATTGCACTTCTTTGGGTTGTAACTTTTTATTAAGTTTTACTTGTTATGTATCATAATTTGATGATATGATGATGCATGATAATCAAAAGTTTTGAATGACAAAAGTTAGGTGGCCTAAAACTTATATAAACAAAAGCTTGAAACAAATGGCCTTAAAAGGCTTCTAAAAATTGGGCAAAATCTTCAAAACAGGGCTTGAAACTTGAAAAAAAAAAAAAAAAAAAAAAAAAGGGGCTTCACAGTAAGTCCACAACTAAACCGGACCAGCCAACGATGAGGTTCAACCGCAATTCAGTAAACCGCAACCTGTGGAACCGGTCACTGTTGTCATTTCGGCCATTCCCATGGGTGTCAATAGGTAGCCGGTTGCCATAGATCGGTATGGTAAACGAATCGAAAACAGCACTAGAAGAAATTGAGGAGGACGAAGAAATTTATGAAACAATTTGGAATTTATTAATGGCGATTCAAGCAGTAGCTCATGCATTGAATGAGATTATCATGCATAGTGAAAATATTGAATGTCCATTAACCTGGCAATTACTATGAAAGGATATAATTATATACATCATGTCTTGAATAACGATTCAGAACATTTTCGAGAAAGATATAGAATGTATCCTGATATGTTTCAAAAGTTGTGCAATATTATTAGAGAAAAAACACTCTTACAAGATACAAGATTCATTTGTGTAGAAGAAATGGTGCGACCTTTTTGCTTATTATGGGTCAAAATAATAGATATTGTCTAGTACATGATACATTTGGGCAATCCCACTTCACTGCTAGTAAAAATTTTAACAAAGTTGTTAAGGCCTTGAACACAATAGCACCGGAGATGCTAGCCAAACTTGGATCCATAGTACCAGCTAAAATAAGGGAAAGTAAAAGGTTTTACCCATACTTTAAAGTAAATGTGTTTTCTGGTGCAACTTATTTTATTATACTTTTATGTTTAATAGTATCTTTTGAACTTTTGTGTTTATTTCAGGATTGTATCGAAGCTATAAATGGCACACATATTCCAGCAATGGTAATAGGACGAGACGTAAGTAGCTATCGTAATCGTCACAGTACGATATCACAAAATGTATTAGCAGCTTGTAACCTTGATTTGGAATTCATATATGTCCTTAGTGGGGGGGTGGGCTCAGCTCATGATTCAAGAGTAGTACATGATGCTTTAACAAGGAGGAATGGACTTAAAGTGCCACAAGGTTTTTTTAATTTTTTAATTTTTTTCATTTATAGTTTACATTAGGTCATACATTGGATACTAACATATGTGTAATCTATTATCAAGTAAATTTTTCTTAGTGGATTGTGGATTTCCAAATCGACGCCAATTTTTGGCTCCATTTCGAGGAGTTCGATATCATCTCCAAGAGTTTGGTGGTCAAGATTGTGCACCTGCAAATGAAGTTGAGTTTTTCAATCTTCGTCATCCGTCCTTGAGGAATGTCATTGAGAGGATATTTGGTATATTTAAGTCATGATTTACAATTTTCAAGTTCGCACCTCCATTCCTATATACGACACAAATAGAGATAATGTTAGCTTGTGTAGGACTATACAACTTTCTTCGGAAAGAGTGTAGATCTGACGAATTTCTTATTGAATTAGAGAACGAAATCTTCATCACCTTCATCGTTACCGGTTAATGAAGGGGATCCTAAACTAGTTTTCCAAACACAAGAACAACAACAACAACAGAATGCTAATCAATGGAGAGTTTGTATAGCTTTGGATATGTGGAGAGATGTTGGGCACAATGACAACAATGAGAATTAAGGATAATGAATGAAAGTTAAATATTTTCCTTAAACTTTTCTTTCAAATTTGTAATACATTTGTCACTATATTTCTTGTGAATTTTTTATGAATTTAGTTTTTTGTTAAACATAATTTTTATAAATAAATAAAAAATTATTTCATGTTGTTCGAGGAAAAGATGTTATGAATTTGGCTTTTTATTTCGTGTTGTTTAAAATTTTATTTCATGTTGTTCAACTAACATCAGTGCACTCTTGGTACAAATCATGTAGTTCCATCTACTTAAAGTTGTAATATTAGTACAAATCAAGTATCAGAACATCTCAACATCAGTGCAGACATTTTCTCATCCCCTTAGTGCAGAAATTTTCTCATCTCAGCATATATGCTATGAACCAGCCCTACTGCATGATGGTAGTACTTCATCTGGGTAAAGGATGCCAAAAGTTAGCATTCGTTTTTAAAAAAAAATCTGTTAAAGAAATTATAGAAAGTCTGAAATGAAAGAGCCATACAAAATCTTAAGAAAGTTTTATTAAAAAAAATTATATAAAAGTCTTCCTGAAAGTTCTATACGAAATTCTAAAG